>NC_080381.1:76143434-76318519 GCF_014773155.1 Arachis stenosperma
ACGGAGGTGGTTGTCAAGCACACGTTCATAGGTGAGAATGATGATGAGTGTCACGGATCATCACATTCATCAAGTTGAGGAACAAGTGATATCTTAGAACAAGAATAAGCCGAATTGAATAGAAGAACAATAGTAATTGCATTGATGCTCGAGGTACAGCAGAGCTCCACACCTTAATCTATGGTGTGTAGAAACTCCACCGTTGAAAATACATAAGAACAAGGTCTAGGCATGGCTGAATGGCCAGCCTCCCAAAGAGGGTTCAATCATAAAAACATGATCCAAAGGTTTCTAAGATTGAAAGATCAAAATACAATAGCAAAAGGTCCTATTTGTAGAGAACTAGTAGCCTAGGGTTTACAGAAATGAGTAAATGACATAAAAATCCACTTCCGGGCCCACTTGGTGTGTGCTTGGGCTGAGCATTGAAGCTTTCATATGTAGAGACTTTTCTTGGAGTTAAACGCCAGCTTTTGTGCCAGTTTGGGCGTTTAACTCCCATTCTTGTGCCAGTTCTGGCGTTTAACGCCGGGCAGTTTTAAGCTGATTTGGAACGCCAGTTTGGGCCATCAAATCTCGGGCAAAGTATGAACTATTATATATTGCTGGAAAGTCCAGGATGTCTACTTTCCAACGCAATTGAGAGCACGTCAATTGGGTTTCTGTAGCTCCAGAAAATTCACTTCGAGTTCAGGGAGGTCAGAATCCAACAGCATCTGCAGTCCTTTTCAGCCTCTGAATCAGATTTTTGCTCAGGTCCCTCAATTTCAGCCAGAAAATACTTGAAATCACTGAAAAACACACAAACTCATAGTAAAGTCCAGAAAAGTGAATTTTAACTAAAAACTAATAAAAATATAATAAAAAGTAACTAAAACAAACTAAAAACATACTAAAAACAATGCCAAAAAGCGTATAAAATTATCCGCTCATCACAACAGCAAACTTAAATTGTTGCTTGTCCCCAAGCAACTGAAAATCAAATAAGATAAAAAGAAGAGAATATGCAATGAATTCCAAAAACATCTATGAAGATCAGTATTAATTAGATGAGCGGGGCTTTTAGCTTTTTGCCTCTGAACAGTTTTTGGCATCTCACTTTATCCTTTGAAATTCAGAATGATTAGCTTCTATAGGAACTCAGAATCCAGATAATGTTATTGATTCTCCTAGTTAAGTTTGATGATTCTTGAACACAGCTACTTTATGAGTCTTGGCCGTGGCCCAAAGCACTCTGTCTTCCAGTATTACCACCGGATACATACATGCCACAGACACATAATTAGGTGAACCTTTTCAGATTGTGACTTAGCTTTGCTAGAGTCCCCAATTAGAGGTGTCCAGGGTTCTTAAGCACACTCTTTTTGCATTGGATCACAACTTTATTTTTACCCTTGCCTTTTGGTTTAAAGGGTTATTGGCTTTTTCTGCTTACTTTCTCTCTTTTTTTTTTCGTATATACTCTTTTTTTTTATTCACTGCTTTTTCTTGCTTCAAGGATCTTTTTTATGATTTTTCAGATCCTCAGTAACATGTCTCCTTTTTCATTATTCTTTCAAGAGCCAACAATTTTAACATTCATGAACAACAAATTCAAAAGACATATGCACTGTTCAAGCATACATTCAGAAGTCAAAGTATTGCCACCACATCAAAATAATTAATCTATTATAAAATTCAAAATTCATGCAATTCTTCTTTTTTTCAATTAAGAACATTTTTCATTCAAGAAAGGTGATGGATTCATAGGACATTCATAACTTTAAGGCATAGACACTAAGACACAAATGATCATAAGACACAAACATGGATAAACATAAGCATAAATTTTCGAAAAACAGGAAAATAAAGAATAAGGAGATTAAAGAACGGGTCCACCTTAGTGATGGCGGCTTGTTCTTCCTCTTGAAGATCTTATGGAGTGCTTGAGCTCCTCAATGTCTCTTCCTTGCCTTTGTTGCTCCTCTCTCATGATTCTTTGATCTTCTCTAATTTCATGGAGGAGAATGGAATGTTCTTGGTGCTCCACCCTTAGTTGTCCCATGTTGGAACTTAACTCTCCTAGGGAGGTGTTAATTTGCTCCCAATAATTTTGTGGAGGAAAGTGCATCCCTTGAGGTATCTCAGGGATTTCATGATGAGGAGTTTCTTCATGCTCATGTCCATGAGTGGGATCTCTTGTTTGCTCCATCCTTTTCATAGTGGTATCCATGAGGACTTGGTCCAACCTTTGATTAAAGTTGACCTTTTTTTGAGTTTGAAAAGGGACCTCGGGGATCACCTTCTTCTTGGCCACAACTTCATAGAAGTGGTCTTGATGCACCCATGAGAAGAATCTCTCCATCTCCCATGACTCAGAGGTAGAGGCTTTTGCCTTCCCTTTCCTCTTTCTAGAGGTTTCTCCGGCCTTAGGTGCCATAAATGGTTATGGAAAAACAAAAAGTTTTAGCTTTTACCACACCAAATCGTCCTCGAGCAAAAGAAGAAATAAGAGAGTAGAAGAAGAAGAAATAGAGGAGATGGAGGGGGCTTTGTGGTTCAGCCAAGTGGGAGAAGTAGTGTTTAGGTTGTGTGAAAATGAGGTGGTGAAGATGGGTTTATAAAGGGGTGGAGAGAGGGGTAGGGTTCGGTCATGTATGGGTGTGTTTGGGATGGAAAGTGGGTTGAATTTGAATGGAGAGGTAGGTGGGGTTTTATGAAGGATGGATGTGAGTGGTGAAGAGAATGGTGGGATTGGATAGGTGAGGGGTTTTCAGGGAAGAGGTGTTGAGGTGATTGGTGAATGGGTGAAGAAGAGAGAGAGTGGTGGGGTAGGTGGGGATCCTGTGGGGTCTACAGATCCTGAGGTGTCAAGGATAAGTCATCCCTGCACCAAGTGGCGAGCAAAAAATGCTCCTTCTGCCAATTCTGGCGTTAAACGCCGGGCTGGTGCCCATTTCTGGTATTTAATGCCAGCTTCTTGCCCTTTCCTGGCGTTTAACGCCAGTCTAGTGCCCCTTTCTGGCGTTAAACGCCTAGAATGGTGCCAGACTGGGCGTTAAACGCCCATTTGCTGCCCTTACTGGCGTTTAAACGCCAGCAAGATTTTCCTCCAGGGTGTGCTATTTTTCTTTCTGTTTTTCATTCTGCTTTTGCTTTTTCAATTGATTTTGTGACTTCCCATGATCATCAACCTATAGAAAACATAAAATAACAAAGGAAAACAATAAATATAACATTGGGTTGCCTCCCAACAAGCGCTTCTTTAATGTCAGTAGCTTGACAGTGGGCTCTCATGGAGCCTCACAGATGTTCAGAGCAATGTTGGAACCTCCCAACACCAAACTTAGATTTTGAATGTGGGGGTTCAACACCAAACTTAGAAGTTGGTTGTGGCCTCTCAACACCAAACTTAGAGTTTGACTGTGGGGGCTCTGTTTGACTCTGTTTTGAGAGAAGCTCTTCATGCTTCCTCTCCATGGTTACAGAGGGATATCATTGAGCCTTAAACACAAAGGATTCTTCATTCACTTGAATGATCAATTCTCCTCTATCAACATCAATCATAGCCTTTGCTGTGGCTAGGAATGGTCTGCCAAGGATGATGGATTCATCCATGCACTTCCCAGTCTCTATGACTATGAAATCAGCAGGGATGTAATGGTCTTCAATTTTTACCAGAACATCCTCTACAAGTCCATAAGCTTATTTTCTTGAATTGTCTGCCATCTCTAGTGAGATTCTTGCAGCTTGTACCTCAAAGATCCCTAGCTTCTCCATTACAGAGAGAGGCATGATGTTTATACTTGACCCTAGGTCACACAGAGCCTTCTTAAAGGTTATGGTGCCTATGGTACAAGGTATTGAAAACTTCCCAGGATCCTGTCTCTTTTGAGGTAATCTCTGCCCAGTCAAGTCATCCAGTTCTTTGGTGAGCAAAGGAGGTTCATCCTCCCAAGTCTTATTACCAAATAACTTGTCATTTAGCTTCATGATTGCTCCAAGGAACTTAGCAACTTGCTCTTCAGTGATATCTTCATCCTCTTCAGAGGAAGAATATTCATCAGAGCTCATGAATGGCAGAAGTAAATCCAATGGAATCTCTATGGTCTCAGTGTGAGCCTCAGATTCCCATGGTTCCTCATTAGGGAACTCATTGGAGGCCAGTGGACGTCCGTTGAGGTCTTCCTCAGTGGCGCTCACTGCCTCTTTCTCCTCTCCAAATTCGGCCATGTTAATGACCTTGCACTCTCCTTTTGGATTCTCTTATGTATTGCTTGGAAGAGTACTAGGAGGGAGTTCAGTAATTTTCTTGCTCAGCTGTCCCAGTTGTGCCTCCAAATTCCTAATGGAGGACCTTGTTTCAGTCATGAAACTTTGAGTGGTTTTGATTAGATCAGAGACCATGGTTGCTAAGTCAGAGTGGCTCTGCTTAGAATTCTCTGTCTGTTGCTGAGAAGATGATGGAAAAGGCTTGCCATTGCTAAACCTGTTTCTTCCACCATTATTGTTGTTGAAACCTTGTTGAGGTCTCTGTTGATCCTTCCATGAGAGATTTGGATGATTTCTCCATGAAGGATTATAGGTGTTTTCATAGGGTTCTCCCATATAATTCACCTCTTCCATTGATGGGTTCTCAGGATCACAAGCTTCTTCTTTAGATGAAGCGTCCTTAGTATTGCCTGGTGCAGCTTGCATTCCAGACAGACTTTGAGAAATCATATTGACTTGCTGAGTCAATATTTTATTCTGAGCTAATATGGCATTCAGAGTATCAATTTCAAGAACTCCTTTCTTCTGATTCGTCCCATTGTTCACAGGATTCCTTTCAGAAGTGTACATGAATTGGTTATTTGCAACCATTTCAATGAGTTCTTGAACTTCTGTAGGCGTCTTCTTCAGATGAAGAGATCCTCCAGCAGAGCTATCCAATGACATCTTGGACAGTTCAAACAGACCATCATAGAAGATACCTATGATGCTCCATTCAGAAAGCATGTCAGAAGGACACTTTCTGATTAATTGTTTGTATTTTTCCCAAGCTTCATAGAGGGATTCACCTTCTTCTATCTGAAGGTTTGGACTTCCACTCTAAGCTTACTCAATTTTTGAGGTGGAAAGAACTTTGCCAAGAAGGCATTGACTAGCTTTTCCCAAGAGTTCAGGCTTTCTTTAGGTTGTGAGTCCAACCATATCCTAGCTCTGTCTCTTACAGTAAAAGGGAATAGCATAAGTCTGTAGACCTCAGGGTTAACCCCATTGGTCTTGACAGTGTCACAGATTTGCAAGAATTTAGCTAAAAACTGATGAGGATCTTCCAATGGAAGTCCATGGAACTTGCAATTCTGTTGCATTAGAGAAACAAATTGAGGCTTAAGCTCAAAGTTGTTTGCTCCAATGGCAGGGATAGAGATACTTCTCCCATAGAAGTCAGGAGTGGGTGCAGTAAAGTCACCCAGCACCTTCCTTGCATTGTTGGCATTGTTGTTGTTTTCGGCTGCCATGTGTTCTTCTTCTTTGAAGATTTCTGTTAGGTCCTCTACAGAGAGTTGTGCTTTTGCTTCTCTTAGCTTTCGCTTCAAGGTCCTTTCAGGTTCAGAGTCAGCCTCAACAAGAATGCTTTTGTCTTTGTTCCTGCTCATATGAAAGAGAAGAGAACAAGAAAATTTGGAATCCTCTATGTCACAGTATAGAGATTCCTTGAGGTGTCAGAGGAAAAGAAAAATAGAAGGAAGAGGTAGAAGAATTCGAACTTATCAAGAAAGATAGAGTTCAAATTGTGCATTGAGGAGGAGTGTTAGTCCATAAATAGAAGGATGTGAGAAGAGGGGAAGAAATTTTTAAAAATAAATTAAAAAGATTTAAAAAGAACATTTTGAAAAAAATGCTAATTGATTTTCGAAAACTAAGAGTGGAAAAGAAAACAAGTGATTTTTGAAAAAATTTTGAAATTAGAAATTAAAAAGATATGATTGAAAACTATTTTGAAAAAGATGTGATTAAAAAAATATGATTTAAAAGTTATGGTTTTAAAAAGATATGATTGAAAAGATATGATTTGAAAAACAATTTAAAAAGATTTGATTTTGAAAATTAATGACCTGCCTAACAAGAAAGATATGATTCAGACATTAAACCTTTCTCAACAGAAAAGGCAACATACTTGAAATGTTGAATCAAATCATTAATTGTTAGCAAGTATCTTTGAAAATGGAAAGAAATTGATTTTGAAAAATATATGATTGAAAAGATTTGATTTGAAAAAGATTTGATTTTGAAAAATTTTGAAAACTTGAAAAAAAAATTTGAATTAAAAACAGAATCTTCCCTCTTGTGCCATCCTGGTGTTAAACGCCCAGAATGGTATCCATTCTGGTGTTTAACGCCCAAAACACTACCTTTTTGGGAGTTAAACGCCCAGCCAGGTACCCTGGCTGGCGTTTAAACGCCAGTTTTCCTTCTTCACAGGGCGTTTTAAACGCCCAGCTTTTTCTGTGTAATTCCTCTGCTGTATGTTCTGAATCTTCAATTCTCTGTTTAATTGACTTGAAAATATACAAATTAAAAAAATTTTTGGGATTTTTTTTAATAATGAGACTAAGATCAAATAAACAATGCATGCAAGACACCAAACTTAGAAGTTTGTATACTATTGACACTAACAAAATGAGAATGCATATGAGAAATAACAAAACACTCAAGACAAGAGAATTTAAAGATCAGAACAAGGAAATCATCAAGAACAACTTGAAGATCAATTAAGACACATGAAAGAATTCAAGAAATGTAAGAAAAGAAACATGTAATTGACACCAAACTTAAAATTAGACACTAGACTCAACAAGGAACAAAAAAGACTTTTTTGGTTTTAAGATTTTATAATTTTTTTGGATTTTTCGAAAATTAAGTGGAAAAGAAAATAAAGATATCAAAATTCTTAATGAGCATTCCAGGAATCATGCAATGTTAGTTTAAAGCTTTAGTCTAAAGAAATTAGACATGGCTAGCCAAGCTTCAGCAGGACATTACATTCAAGAGCTAAATTGATGAGAATCAATCAGCTTTGGTAATGATAAGAACATCACCTTGAAACACTAGAATTCATTCTTAAGAACTCTGAAGAAAAATACCTAAGCTAAGCAACAAGATGAACCGTCAGTTGTCCAAACTCAAACAATCCCCGGCAACGGTGCCAAAAACTTGGTGCACGAAATTGTGATCATCAATGGTGCCATCAACATGGTACGCTCAATTGCAATCTCAACTCTTTATCACAACTTCGCACAACTAACCAGCAAGTGCACTGGGTCGTCCAAGTAATAAACCTTACGCGAGTAAGGGTCGATCCCACGGAGATTGTTGGTATGAAGCAAGCTATGGTCATCTTGTAAATCTCAGTCAGACAGATTCAAATGGTTATGGATGATTTATGAATAAAGCATAAAATAAGGATACAGATACTTATGTAATTCATTGGTGAGAATTTCAGATAAGCGTATGGAGATGCTTTGTCCCTTCCATCTCTCTGCTTTCCTACTGTCTTCATCCAATCCTTCTTACTCCTTTCCATGGCAAGCTGTATGTTGGGCATCACCGTTGTCAGTGGCTACAGTCCCGTCCTCTCAGTGAAAATGTTCAACGCGCTCTGTCACAGCACGGTTAATCATCTATCGGTTCTCAATCAGGTTGGAATAGAATCCAGTGATTCTTTTGCGTCCGTCACTAATGCCCAGCCTTCAGGAGTTTGAAGCTCGTCACAGTCATTCAATCATTGAATCCTACTCAGAATACCACAGACAAGGTTTAGACCTTCCAGATTTTCTTGAATGCTGCCATCAATTCTAGCTTATACCACGAAGATTCCGATTAAGGAATCCAAGAGATATCCACTCAATCTAGGGTAGAACGGAGGTGGTTGTCAGGCACACGTTCATAGGTGAGAATGATGATGAGTGTCACGAATCATCACATTCATCAAATTGAGGAACAAGTGATATCTTAGAACAAGAATAAGCCGAATTGAATAGAAGAACAATAGTAATTGCATTGATACTCGAGGTACAGCAGAGCTCAACACCTTAATCTATGGTGTGTAGAAACTCCACCGTTGAAAATACATAAGAACAAGGTCTAGGCATGGAAAGATCAAAACATGATCCAAAGGTTTCTAAGATTGAAAGATCAAAATACAATAGCAAAAGGTCCTATTTGTAGAGAACTAGTAGCCTAGGGTTTATAGAAATGAGTAAATGACATAAAAATCCACTTCCGGGCCCACTTGGTGTGTGCTTGGTCTGAGCATTGAAGCTTTCATGTGTAGAGACTTTTCTTGGAGTTAAACGCCAGCTTTTGTGCCAGTTTGGGCGTTTAACTCCCATTCTTGTGCCAGTTCCGGCGTTTAACGCCGGGCAGTTTTGAGCTGATTTGGAACACCAGTTTGGGCCATCAAATCTCAGGCAAAGTATGGACTATTACATTATTGCAAAGCCCAGGATGTCTACTTTCCAACACAATTGAGAGCGTGCCAATTAGGTTTCCGTAGCTCCAGATCTTCCACTTCGAGTTCAGGGAGGTCAGAATCCAACAGCATCTGCAGTCCTTTTCAGCCTCTGAATCAAATTTTTGCTCAAGTCCCTCAATTTCAGCCAGAAAATACCTGAAATCACAGAAAAACACACAAACTCATAGTAAAGTCTAGAAAAGTGAATTTTAACTAAAAACTAATAAAAATATAATAAAAACTAACTAAAACAAACTAAAAACATACTAAAAACAATGCCAAAAAGCATATAAATTATCCGCTCATCATGGAGCACCAAGAACATTCCATCCTCCTCCATGAAATTAGAGAAGATCAAAGAATCATGAGAGAGGAGCAACAATGGCAAGGAAGAGACATTGAGGAGCTCAAGCACTCCATAAGATCTTCCAGAGGAAGAACAAGCCGCCATCACTAAGGTGGACTCGTTCATTAATCTCCTTGTTCTTTATTTTTCTATTTTTCGAATTTTTATGCTTATGTTTATCTATGTTTGTGTCTTATGATCATTAGTGTCTTAGTATCTATGCCTTAAAGTTATGAATGTCCTATGAATCCATCACCTTTCTTAAATGAAAAATGTTTTAATTACAAAAGAACAAGAAGTACATGATTTCAAATTCATCCTTGAAACTGGTTTAGTTATTTGATGTGGTGACAATAATTTTTGTTTTCTGAATGTATGCTTGAACAGTGCATATGTCTTTTGAATATGTTGTTCATGAATGTTAAAATTGTTGGCTCTTGAAAGAATGATGGAAAAGGAAAAATGTTACTGAGGATCTGAAAAATCTTCAAATTGATTCTTAAAGCAAGAAAAAGAGAGTATATGCGAAGAAAAAAAAGAGAGAAAGAAAAAGAAAGAGCAAGCAGAAAAAGCCAATAGCCCTTAAAACCAAAAGGTAAGGGTAAAAATAAAAAGGATCCAAGGCTTTGAGCATCAGTGGATAGGAGGGCCCATAGGAAAAATATCCTGGCCTAAGCGGCTAAACCAAGCTGTCCCTAACCATGTGCTTGTGGCGTGAAGGTGTCAAGTGAAAACTTGACACATAGCGGTTAAAGTCGTGATCCAAAGCAAAAAGAGTGTGCTTAAGAACCCTGGACACCTCTAATTGGGGACTCTAGCAAAGCTGAGTCACAATCTGAAAAGGTTCACCAAGTTATGTGTCTGTGGCATGGATGTATCCGGTGGTAATACTGGAAAACAGAGTGCTTTGGGCCACGGCCAAGACTCATAAAGTAGCTATGTTCAAGAATTCTGAGTTCCTATAGATGCCAATCATTCTGAACCTCAAAGGATAAAGTGAGATGCCAAAACTGTTCAGAGGCAAAAAGCTACTAGTCCCGCTCATCTAATTGGAGCTAAGTTTCATTGATAATTTGGAATCTATAGTATATTCTCTTCTTTTTATCCTATTTGATTTTCAGTTGCTTGGGGACAAGCAACAATTTAAGTTTGGTGTTGTGATGAGCGGATAATTTATACGCTTTTTGGCATTGTTTTTAGTATGTTTTAGTTAGTTTTTATTATATTTTTATTAGTTTTTAGTTAAAATTCACTTTTCTGGACTTTACGTTTTTCTGTGATTTCAGGTATTTTCTGGCTGAAATTGAGGAACTTGAGCAAAAATCTGATTCAGAGGCTGAAAAGGACTGCAGATGCTGTTGGATTCTGACCTCTCTGAACTTGAAGTGGATTTTTTGGAGCTACAGAAGCCCAAATGGCACGCTTTTAATTGCGTTGGAAAGTAGACATTCTGGGCTTTCCAGAAATATATAATAGTCCATACTTTGCCCGAGATTTGATGGCCAAACCGGCGTTCTAAATCAGCTCAAGAATTCCCGGCGTTAAACGCCGGAACTGGCACAGAAGTGGGAGTTAAACGCCCAAACCGGCACAAAAGCTGGCGTTTAACTCCAAGAAAAGTCTCTACACATGAAAGCTTCAATGCTCAGCCCAAGCGCACACCAATTGGGCCCGGAAGTGGATTTTTATGTCATTTACTCATCTTTGTAAACCCTAAGCTACTAGTTCTCTACAAATAACGCCTTTTGCTATTGTATTAAGGGCCCTTTGATCATGTTTTGATGATTGAACCCTCTTTGGGAGGCTGGCCATTCAGCCATGCCTAGACCTTGTTCTTATATATTTTCAATGGTGGAGTTTCTACACACCATAGATTAAGGTGTGGAGCTCTGCTGTACCTCGAGTATCAATGCAATTACTATTGTTCTTCTATTCAATTCGGCTTATTCTTGTTCTAAGATATCACTTGTTCCTTAACTTGATGAATGTGATGATCCGTGACACTCATCATCATTCTCACCTATGAACGTGTGCCTGACAACCACCTCCGTTCTACCTTAGATTGAGTGGATATCTCTTGGATCCCTTAATCAGAATCTTCGTGGTATAAGCTAGAATTGATAGCGGCATTCAAGAGAATCCGGAAGGTCTAAACCTTGTCTGTGGTATTCTGAGTAGGATTTAAGGATTGAATGACTGTGACGAGCTTCAAACTCGCGATCGTGGGGCGTTAGTGATAGACGCAAAAGGATCACTGGATTCTATTCCGACATGATCGAGAACCGACAGCTGATTAGCCGTGCTGTGGCAGAGCGCGTTGAACATTTTCACTGAGAGGACGGAACTGTAGCCATTGAAAATAGTGATGCCCAACATACAGCTTGCCATGGAAAGGAGTAAGAAGGATTGGATGAAGACAGTAAGAAAGCAAAGAGACGGAAGGGACAAAGCATCTCTATACGCTTATCTGAAATTCTCACCAATGAATTACATAAGTATCTCTATCTTTATTTTATGATTTATTTATCTTTTAATCATTAATCCTCCATAACCATTTGAATCCGCCTGACTGAGATTTACAAGATGACCATAGCTTGCTTCATACCAACAATCTCAGTGGGATCGACCCTTACTCGCGTAAGGTTTATTACTTGGACGACCCAGTGCACTTGCTGGTTAGTTGTGCGAAGTTGTGATAAAGAGTTGAGATTACAATTGAGCGTACCATGTTGATGGCACCATTGATGATCACAATTTCGTGCACCAAACAACTAAACTAACTATAATAAGAGTCAAGTAATCTGGATTTTTGGGTTTCAAATATGAATTATAAAAAGGACTCTTGGTTAAGGCATAGGAATTGGGATCACCATCCTTTTTTAACAACCATATATTGACGATTATGAGGAACCACGCCCACCAAGTCTACTTCTACAAGTGAAGTATGTCAAATAGGCTTAATCAACTTCAACTCATAAGTCCCAATATAACTACTAATTGGCTTAGTAGTAGATTAGTGTCAATGGGTATCAATTTGACTAACAAGGGTTCTCAAATCACCAATTCAATTAGACCCAATGACTCAAGGTCACCCAATTCCCTTAGCCTAGGCCAAGAGTATAGAAAACTACTCCATAAAAAATGAAAATATTTCATCAAACACATGATAGGCACTAACTAAAGACATATCTAATTTGCAAAATTAACTAGAAATTACAATTACTCGCTAACAATTATCAATAGAAAACAACTCAAGTAACACTATAAATCATAGAGAGCATCAATGGACTAATAGAAATTCAAAATCGACAAAGTTCATAAAATGAGAAGAGAAAGGGAAAATAATAAGAAAACCCAATTCCAACACAAGATCTAAACAAATTATAACTAGAGAACTAAGACTAAGTAAATAAAATTAGAATTATCAAGACCCAATTCAGAAATTCAAAAAAGGATGATCAAAACAAACTAAAACCTAAAGAGAAGTAAGAGTTTCTCCCTCAAGAAACAAGAACAAAAAACTAGCTAAAATTATGTGTATGTTGTGTATAATTGATTCCCCCTTCTCCCATCAATTCTTGGGCCTTTTTTATTCAGAATCAAGTTGGATTTGGGCCTGGAGCCTTTCAGAAATTACCAGCAACATTTTTCATTAATGAGTCATGTGCTGGATGTCACACGTGCGCTCAGGTGAACTCTGTAAGCCACGTGTACGCGTCAGTTAAGCGTACGCATTAGTCACAGCTGCACTAGGCCACGCGTACTTGTCATTCACACGTTCGCGCCGGTTCCAACTTCTCCAAAGCTTTATTCTTCATGTTCCTTTCCATCTTCTAAGCTATTCTTTTCCTATAGATCCTGAATCCACTTAACAAACACGTCATATCATCTAATGGTAATAGGAGAGGATTAAAATTTAGCATTTTTAAGGTTAAAGAAGCATGTTTTAAACTATGAAGCACAATTAGGAAGGAATCACAAAAATATTCAATTCATATGAATAATTGTGAACAATATTGATAAAACCCACTAAATTCTACATAAGATAAACCCTAAAATTAGGGTTTATCACATATCCACATGATAGTAGGTGGATTTTTCGGAGGAAGGTTAACTAAGTCATCTCGAAAGAGACACTTAAAAAAGTCTATCATGTTGGAGAAGAAATCCCCGACTTTTCAGCTATTTCTCTCACAAAAGAAGATGCACAAGGGATAATAGTCGGGCATGATGAACCCATGGTAATCATCATGATACTTGTAATTCAAATTTACACAAGACCTTGGTGGATCAAGGAATCTCAACTGATAATTTATTCAAGCCTACGTTCGACAAACTAGCTTGGAAGAAAAAGAACTAAAGGCTTACTTGGATACTCTCTTCGGACTAGGGATATACCTATTAGGCCTCTTGGCTTCATTCCCTTATATAATACCTTTGGAAAAGGATTGAAGTCTGATGAGCGGATAATTTATACGCTTTTTGGCATTGTTTTTAGGTAGTTTTTAGTATGATTTAGTTAGTTTTTATTATATAATTATTAGTTTTTATGCAAAAATCACATTTCTAGACTTTACTATGAGTTTGTGTGTTTTTCTGTGATTTCAGGTATTTTCTGGCTGAAATTGAGGGACCTGAGCAAAAATTTGATTCAAAGGCTGAAAAAGGACTGCAGATGCTGTTGGATTCAGACCTCCCTGCACTCGAAATGGATTTTCTGGATCTACAGAAACCCAATTGGCGCGATCTTAATTGCATTGGAAAGTAGACATCTTGGGCTTTCCAGCAATGTCTAATAGTCTATACTTTGCCCGAGATTTGATGGCCCAAATTGGCTTCAAAACGCCGATTAGAGACCCTTTTCTGGCGTTAAACGCCAGAACTGGCATAAAAGTTGGAGTTAAACACTGGCATCAGAGTTGGCATTTAACTCCAAGAAAAGCCTATGCACGTGAAAGCTTCAATGCTCAGCCCAAGCACACACCAGTGGGCCCCGGAAGTGGATTTCTGCATTATCTACCTTAGTTACTTATTTCTGTAAACCCTAGGTTACTAGATCACTATAAATAGGACCTTTTACTATTGTATTTTCATCTTTTGTTCATCTTTGATCTTGGGATCAGGTCTTTGAACCCTTTTTTGATTGTTTCATGTTATTTAAGGTGTGGAGCTCTGCTGTTCCTCGTGAATTAATGCAAAGTACTATTGTTCTTCTATTCAATTCATGCTTATTCTTGTTCTAAGATATTCATTCGCACTTCAACATGATGAATGTGATGATCAAGTGACACTCATCACCATTCTCACTTATGAATGCGTGCCTGACAACCATTTCCATTCTACATGAAAATAAGCTTGAATGTATATCTCTTGGCATCCTGGTCCACGACGCATGGTTGCCTCTCCTGACAACAGAGCCTTCTATTCTATGCGATCAGAGTCTTCGTGGTATAAGCTAGAATCAATTGGCAACATTCTTGAGATCCGAAAAGTCTAAATCTTGTCTGTGGTATTCCGAGTAGGATCTGGGATGGGATGACTGTGACGCGCTTTAAACTTGTGACTGTTGGGCACAGTGACAATGTGCAAAAGGATCAATGGATCTTATTCCGGCACGATCGAGAACTGACAGATGATTAGCCCTACGTAACCTGTAGCCGGACCATTTTCACTGAGAGGACGGACGGTAGCCATTGACAACGGTGATCCTCAAGCATACAGCTTGCCATTGAAAGGAGTACGCATGACTGGATGAAGGCAGTAGGAAAGCAGAGATTCAGGAGGAACAAAGCATCTCCATACGCTTATCTGAAATTCCCACCAATGAATTACATAAGTATCTCTATCTTATTTTATATCTCATTCATCTTTCAATTATCAAAACCCCATAACCATTTGAATCTGTCTGACTGAGATTTACAAGATGACCATAGCTTGATTCAAGCCGACAATCTCTGTAGGACCGACCCTTACTCACGTAAGGTGTTACTTGGATGACCCAGTGCACTTGCTGGTCAGCTGTACGGAGTAGTGAAAAAGTGAGAATCACGATTCCCTGTACCAAGTTTTTGGCGCCGTTGCCGGGAATTGTTTGAGTTTGGACAACTCACAGTTCATCTTGTTGCTTAGATTAGGTATTTTTCTTTTTATTTTGTTCTTCAGAATTTTTAAGAATGAATTCTAGAGTTTCAGATGATGTTTTTATCATCACAGGAGCTAGTTGATTCCCATCAATTTGGCTGTTGTATGTAATGTCCTGCTGAAGCTTGGTTAGCCATGTCTAATCTTTTTAGACTGAAGCTTTAGACTAACATTGGATGATTCCTGGAATTCTTATTAAAATTTTTGAGTTTCTTATTTTCTTTTCCAAAAATAATTTTCGAAAAAAATTATAAAAAAGTAATAAATACAAGAAAAAAATTTATAAATCATAAAATCAAAAATAATTTGTGCTTCTTGTTTGAGTCTAGTGTCAAATTTCAAGTTTGGTGTCAATTGCATGTTTCTATTTTTCTTGCATTTTTCGAAAATATATGCATTGTGTTCTTCATGGATCTTCAAGTTGTTCTTGATGATTTTCTTTGTCTGAGCTTTAAATTCTCTTGTTTTGTGTCTTTTGTTGTTTCTCATGTGCATTCTCAAATGGTTAGTGTCTCTAGTATGAAAACTTCTAAGTTTGGTGTCTTGCATGTCTTTCCTTTCTTAAAAATTTTCAAAAATATGTTCTTGATGTTCATCATGATCTTCAAAGTTTTCTTGGTGTTCATCTTGACATTCAAATTGTTCTTGCATGCATTCATTGTTTTGATCTTACTTTTTCATGTTTTATTTCATTCTGTTGTTTTTCTCTCTCATCATTAAAATTCAAAAAAATTCAAAATTATGTCTTTTCAAGTTAATAATACAGAGAATTGAAGATTCAGAACATACAACAGAGGAATCACAGAGAAAATGCTGGGCGTTCAAAATGCCCAGTAAGGAAGGATTTCTGGCGTTTAAATGCCAGGAAGGGTACCTGGCTGGGCGTTTAACGCCCTAGGAGGTAGCCAAGTGGGCGTTAAACGCCAGAATGGATACCATTATGGGAGTTTAACGCCATGATAACACCAAGGAGGAAATTTGTTCTCAATCCAAATCTTTTTCAAATTTTCAAATTTTAAAACTAATTTTTCAAAATCTTATCTTCTTCATATCCTCTCATATCAATCATATCTTTTTCAAAATCAAATCTTTTTCATTTTTCTTTTAATATTTTCGAAAATCCTTTCTAACAATTAATGTTGTGATTCAAAAATTTCAAGTTTGTTACTTTCTTGTTAAGAAAGGTTCAATATTTGAATTTTAGAATCATATCTTTTGATTTCTTGTTAGTCAAGTCATCAATTTTAAAAATCAAATCTTTTTTTAAAATTGTTTTTCAATCATATCTTTTCAATCATATCTTTTTAAATCATATCTTTTTCAAATCACATCTTTTTCAATTCTAATTTCAAAATTTTTTTCTAACTTCTTGTATTTTCAAAACTTACTATTTCTTATCTTTTTCAAAACCACCTAACTACTTCTCTCTCTCTAATTTTCGAAAACCACTAATAATTTTTTTCAAAAACCTTTTTAATTAACTAATTGTTTTAAACTCTAATTTAATTTTATTTAAAAATTTTCGAAAATTTCTTCTCTCATCTCTTTCTATTTAATCACTAACACTCATCCGAAAATTTCTTCTCTCATCTCTTTCTATTTAATCACTAACACTCATCCTCTCTTAATAATTTGAACCCTCTCCCCTATTTGTAATTCGATCAATTAAGATTGCCAAGGAGATCAATGAGTGCATTGATTGAGGAAGAAGATGAGAATGAACTTGATCTGGAGGATTGCAATATCTCTTGATCCCAATGTTCATTTTATTTTTAGTTCTTACATTTAATTTTCTTGCCATTTTACTTCTCTGCACTTTATTGCTTTCTTTACTTTTATGCCATTTACATTTCCTTGCTACTTATCACTCCAATATGATTTGTCTAACTAGGATAATCAATTAACCATTGATTGCTTAATCCGTTAATCTCTATGGGATTTAACCTCACTCTATTGTGAGTTTTACTTGACGACAATTCAGTACACTTGCCGAAGGGAGATTTGTTGAGAGACAAGTTTCCATCTGCATCAAGGTTCTAATCTCATATTCAGATGCCCCATTGTCAGAGGGGAAATGATGTGAATCGTTGATTAGAAACCCAAGAGATATGCATTCAAGCTTGTTTTCATGTAGAACGGAAGTGTTTGTTAGGCACGCATTCATAAGTGAGAATGGTGATGAGTGTCACTTGATCATCACATTCATCATGTTCTTGTGTGCGAATGAATATCTTGGACTAAGAATAAGCTTGAATTGAATAGAATAAGAATAGTACTTTGCATTAATACTCAAGGAACAATAGAGCTCCACACCTTAATCTATGAGGTGTAGAAACTCCACCATTGAAAATACATAAGCGATAATAGTATTCATTGGTTTCGGCCCCAAAGAGGAAACCAGAATAACCAAGACCTAGGTCTAAGGACTAAACGTCCAAAGATGTCAAAAAGATTTAAAATACAGTAGTAAAAGGTCTTATTATAGAGAACTAGTAACTAGGATTACAGAAATAAGTAAATGATGCAAAAATCTACTTCCGGGCCCATTTGGTGTGTGCTTGGGCTGAGCATTGAAGCTTTCATGTGTAGAGACTTTTCTTGGAGTTAAACACCAGCTTTTATGCCAATTTCGGCGTTTAACTCCAGCTTTTATCCTGTTTCTGGCGTCTAACGCCAGAATAAGGCTGGAAGTTGGCGTTTGAATGCCAGTTTGCATCGTCAAAAATCGGGAAAAGTATGAACTATTATATATTGCTGGAAAGCCCAGGATCTCTGCTTTCCAACGTAATTGAGAGCACGCCAATTGGGCTTCTGTAGCTCCAGAAAATCCATTTTGAGTTCAGGGAGGTCAGAATCCAACAGCATCTGCAGTCCTTTTTCAGCCTCTAAATTAGATTTTTGCTCAGGTCCCTCAATTTCAACCAGAAAATACCTGAAATCACATAAAAACACACATACTCATAGTAAAGTCTAGAAATGTGAATTTTGCTTAAAAACTAATAAAAATATACTAAAAAGTAGCTAGATCCTACTAAAAACTTCCTAAAAGTAATGCCAAAAAGCGTATAAATTATCCGCTCATCACAACACCAAACTTAAATTGTTGCTTGTCCCCAAGTAACTGAAAACAAAATAGAATAAAAAGAAGAGAATATACAATAAATCTCACAATATCAGTGAAACTTGGTTCTAATTAGATGAGCGGGGCTAGTAGCTTTTTGCTTCTGAACAGTTTTGGCATCTCACTTTATCCTTTGAAATTCAGAATTTAGATTGTGTTATTGATTCTCCTAGTTTAGTATGTTGATTCTTGAACACAACTACTTTATGAGTCTTGGCCATAGCCCTAAGCACTTTGTTTTCCAGTATTACCACCGGATACATAAATGCCACAGACACATAACTGGGTGAACCTTTTCAGATTGCGACTTAGCTTTGCTAAAGTCCCCAATTAGAGGTGTCTAGAGTTCTTAAGCACACTCTTTTTGCTTTGGATCACGACTTTAACCACTCAGTCTCAAGCTTTTCACTTGGACCTTCATGCCACAAGCACATGGTTAGGGACAGCTTGATTTAGCCGCTTACGCCAGGATTTTCTTCCTTTAGGCCCTCCTATCCATTAATGCTCAAAGCCTTGGATCCTCTTTACCCTTGCCTTTTGGTTTAAAGGGCTATTGGCCTTTTCTGGTTGCTTTTTCTTTTTCTTTCTTTTTCTTTTTCGCCATTTTTTTCGCAAGCTTTGTTATTCACTCCTTTTCCTTGCTTCAAGAATCAATTTCATGATTTTTCATATTATCAATAACATTTTTCTTTGTTCATCATTCTTTCAAGAGCCAACAATTTTAACATTCATAAACTTCACTATCAAAAATATGCACTGTTCAAGCATTCATTTAGAAAATAAAAAGTATTGCCACCACATCAAAATAATTAAACTAATTTCAAGATAAAATTTGAAATTCATGTACTTCTTGTTCTTTTGTAATTAGGAACATTTTTTTTTCATTTAAGAAAGGTGAAGGATTCATGGAATTATTCATAGCTTTAAGACATAGACACTAGACACTAATGATCATGTAGTAAAGACACAAAACATAGTAAAACATAAAGCTCAAATCTGAAAACAGAAAGACAAATAGACAAGGAGATTAAGGAACGGGTCCACCTTAGTGAGGGTGGCGTCTTCTTCCTCTTGAAGAACCAATGGCGCTCTTGAGCTCCTCTATGTCTCTTCCTTGCCTTTGTTGCTCCTCCCTCATGGTTCTTTGATCTTCTTTAATTTCATGGAGAATGATGGAGTGCTCTTGGTGCTCCACCCTTAGTTGGTCTATGTTGTAACTCAAGCCTTCCAAAGAGGTGTTGAGTTGCTCCCAATAGTTGTGTGGAGGAAAGTGCATCCCTTGAGGCATCTCAGGGATTTCATGAGGAATTTCCTCATGATCTTGTTGAGGTCCATGAGTGGGATCTCGTATTTACTCCATCCTTTTCTTAGTGATGGGATTGTCCTCTTCAATGATGATGTCTTCCTCTATGAAAATTCCAGCTAAACTGCATAGGTGACAAATGAGATGAGGAAAGGCTAAACTTGCCAAAGTGGAGGTCTTGTCAGCCACCTTGTATAGTTCTAGAGGTATGATCTCATAATCTTCCACTTCCTCCCCAATCATGATACTATGGATCATGATGGCCCGATCCACAGTTACTTTGGATCGGTTGCTAGTAGGAATGATAAAGCGTTGGATGAACTCCAACCATCCTCTAGCCACAGGCTTAAGGTCCAGTCTTCTCAATTGAACCGGCTTGCCTCTTGAGTCTCTTTTCCATTGAGCTCCTTCTACACATATGTCTATGAAGACTTGGTCCAACCTTTGATCAAGGTTGACCCTTCTAGTGTAAGGGCGTGCGTTTTCTTGCATCAAGGCAAGTTGAACGCCAACCTTACATTTTTTGGACTAAAATCTAAGTATTTCCCCCGAACCATTGTAAGCCAATTTTTTGGATTTGGGTTCAAACTTTGATCATGGTTTCTAGTGATCCATGCATTTTCATAGAACTCTTGAACCATTAAGATTCTGACTTGCTGAATGGGGTTGGTGAGAACTTCCCAACCTCTTCTTCAGATCTCATGTCAAATCTTTGGATACTCATTCCTTTTGAGCATGAAAGGGACCTCAGGGATCACCTTCTTCTTGGCCATAATTTCATAGAAGTGGTCTTGATGGACATTTGAGATGAATCTCTCCATCTCTCATGACTCGGAGGTGGAAGCTTTTTCCTTTCCTTTCCACTTTCTAGAGGTTTCTCCGGCCTTAGGTGCCATAAATGGTTATGAAAAAACAAAAAGCAATGCTTTTATCACACCAAACTTAAAAGGTTTGCTCGTCCTCGAGCAAAAGAAGAAAGAAAGAAGGGGAAGAAGAAGAAAATGGAGGAGATGGAGGGTGGAATGTGAATTTGGCCAAGGTAGTATAAGGTGTTTATGATGTGTGAAATTGAAGGAGGGATGAGAGGATTATATAGGAGTGGGGGGAAGGGTAGGTTCGTGTATTTGGGGTTGGGTTTGGGAGGGAAAGGATTTTGAATTTGGAGGTAGGTGATAAACCCCATTTTTAGGGTTTATCTTGTACTGATTTCAAGGATTTTATCAATGATCCTTGGTGCACGAAATTGTGATCACTACTGTTCACAACTCAAATAATCCCTAGTAATGGCTCCAAAGACTTGGTGCTCAATACCATGGCATAAACACAACTTCGCACAACTAACCAGCAAGTGCACTGGGTCATCCAAGTAATAAACCTTATGCGAGTAAGGGTCGATCCCACGGAGATTGTTGGTATGAAGCAAGCTATGGTCACCTTGTAAATCTCAGTCAGGCAGACTCAAATGGGTATAGATGATGAATAAAACATAAAGATAAAGATAGAGATACTTATGCAATTCATTGGTGAGAACTTCAGATAAGCGAATGGAGATGCTTTGTCCCTTCTGTCTCTCTGCTTTCCTACTGTCTTCATCCAATCCTTCTTACTCCTTTCCATGGCAAGCATTATGCAAGGGTTTCACCGTTGTCAGTGGCTACCTCCCATCCTCTCAGTGGAAATGTTCAACGCACCCTGTCACGGCACGGCTATCTAGCCTATACCACGAAGACTCTGATCTCACGGAATGGCTGGCTCGGTTGTCAGGCGAGCGCTCGGTTGTCAGGCGATCAACCATGCGTCGTGTATCAGGAATCCAAGAGATATTCACCCAATCTAAGGTAGAACGGAGGTGGTTGTCAGTCACACGTTCATAGGTGAGAATGATGATGAGTGTCACGGATCATCACATTCATCAAGTTGAAGAACAAGTGATATCTTGGAACAAGAACAAGCTGAATTGAATAGAAGAACAATAGTAATTGCATTAATACTCGAGGTACAGCAGAGCTCCACACCTTAATCTATGGTGTGTAGAAACTCCACCGTTGAAAATACATAAGAACAACGTCTAGGCATGGCCGTGAGGCCAGCCTCTCAATAATCTAAGAACTAGAAGTCCAAAGATGATCCTAAGATCAAAAATGATCCGAAGATGTAAATACAATAGTAAAAGGTCCTATTTATAGGGAACTAGTAGCTTAAGAATTACAAAGATGAGTAAATGACATAAAAATCCACTTCCGGGCCCACTTGGTGTGTGCTTGGGCTGAGCAATGAAGCATTTTCGTGTAGAGACTCTTCTTGGAGTTAAACGCCAGCTTTTGTGCCAGTTTGGGCGTTTAACTCCCACTTTGGTGCCAGTTCCGGCGTTTAACACTGGGAATTCTGAAGGTGACTTTGAACGCCGGTTTGGGCCATCAAATCTTGGGCAAAGTATGGACTATCATATATTGCTGGAAAGCCCAGAATGTCTACTTTTCAACGCCGTTGAGAGCGCGCCAATTGGGCTTCTGTAGCTCCAGAAAATCCACTTCGAGTGCAGGGAGGTCAGAATCCAACAGCATCTGCAGTCCTTTTCAGTCTCTGAATCAGATTTTTGCTCAGGTCCCTCAATTTCAGCCAGAAAATACCTGAAATCACAGAAAAATACACAAACTCATAGTAAAGTCCAGAAAAGTAAAATTTAACTAAAAACTAATAAAAATATACTAAAAACTAACTAAATCCTACGAGAAATATACTAAAAACAATGCCAAAAAGCGTACAAATTATCCGCTCATCACAACACCAAACTTAAATTGTTGCTTGTCCCCAAGCAACTGAAAATCAAATAAGATAAAAAAGAAGAGAATATACAATGAACTCCAAAAACATCTATGAAGATCAGTATTAATTAGATGAGCGGGGCTTTTAGCTTTTTGCCTCTGAACAGTTTTGGCATCTCACTTTATCCTTTGAAATTCAGAATGATTGGCTTCTTTAGGAACTCAGAATCCAGATAGTGTTATTGATTCTCCTATTTAAGTATGATGATTCTTGAACACAGCTACTTTATGAGTCTTGGCCGTGGCCCAAAGCACTCTGTCTTCCAGTATTACCACCGGATACATACATGCCACAGACACATAATTGGGTGAACCTTTTCAGATTGTGACTCAGCTTTGCTAGAGTCCCCAATTAGAGGTGTCCAGGGTTCTTAAGCACACTCTTTTTACCTTAGATCACAACTTTATTCCTTTCTTTTTCTTTCTTTTTTTCTTTCTCCCTTTTTTTTTCGTTCTTTTTCTCTTTTTTTTGTATTCACTGCTTTTTCTTGCTTCAAGAATCATTTTGATGATTTTTCAGATCCTCAGTAACATGTCTCCTTTTTCATCATTCTTTCAAGAGCCAACATTCATGAACCACAAATTCAAAAGACATATGCACTGTTCAAGCATACATTCAGAAGACAAAAGTATTGCCACCACATCAAATAATTAATCTGTTATAAAATCTGAAATTCATGCAATTCTTCTCTTTTTCAATTAAGAACATTGTTTATTTAAGAGAGGTGATGGATTCATAGGACATTCATAACTTTAAGGCTCAGACACTAAGATACTAATGACCATAAGACACAAACATAGATAAACATAAGTATGATTTTTCGAAAAACAGGAAAATAATGAACAAGGAGATTAAAGAACGGGTCCACCTTAGTGATGGCGGCTTGTTCTTCCTCTTGAAGGTCTTATGAAGTGCTTGAGCTCCTCAATGTCTCTTCCTTGCCTTTGTTGCTCCTCTCTCATGATTCTTTGATCTTCTCTAATTTCATGGAGGAGGATGGAATGTTCTTGGTGCTCCACCCTTAGTTGTCCCATGTTGGAACTCAATTCTCCTAGTGAGGTGTTGATTTGCTCCCAATAGTTTTGTGGAGGAAAGTGCATCCCTTGAGGCATCTCAGGGATCTCATGATGAGTGGGATCTCTTGTTTGCTCCATCCTTTTCTTAGTGATGGGCTTATCCTCATCAATGAGGATGTCTCCTTCTATGTCAACTCCTACTGAATAACATAGGTGACAAATGAGATGAGGAAAGGCTAACCTTGCCAAGGTAGAGGACTTGTCCGCCACCTTATACAGTTCTTGGGCTATAACCTCATGAACTTCTATTTCTTCTCCAATCATGATGCTATGAATCATGATGGCCCGGTCTAGAGTAACTTCGGACCGGTTGCTAGTGGGAATGATTGAGCGTTGGATAAACTCCAATCATCCCCTAGCCACGGGCTTGAGGTCATGCCTTCTCAATTGAACCGGCTTCCCTCTTGAATCTCTCTTCCATTGGGCGCCCTCTTCACAAATGTCTATGAGGACTTGGTCTAACCCTTGATCAAAGTTGACCCTTCTAGTCTAAGGATGTTCATCTCCTTGCATCATGGGCAAGTTGAATGCCAACCTTACATTTTTCGGACTAAAATCTAAGTATTTCCGCCGAACCATTGTAAGCCAATTCTTTGGGTCCGGGTTCATACTTTGATCATGGTTCTTGGTGATCCATGCATTGGCATAGAACTCTTGAACCATTAGGATTCTGACTTGTTGAATGGGGTTGGTAAGAACTTCCCAACCTCTTCTTCGAATCTCATGTCGGATCTCCGGATATTCACTCTTTTTGAGTTTCAAAGGGACCTCGGGGATCACCTTCTTCAAGGCCACAACTTCATAGAAGTGGTCTTGATGCACCCTTGAGATGAATCTCTCCATCTCCCATAACTCAGAGGTGGAAGCTTTTGCCTTCCCTTTCCTCTTTCTAGAGGTTTCTCCGGCCTTGGATGCCATAAATGGTTATGGAAAAACAAAAAGCAATGCTTTTACCACACCAAACTTAAAAGGTTTGCTCGTCCTCGAGCAAAAGAAGAGAGTAGAAGAAGAAGAAAATGGAGGAGATGGAGGAGGCTTTGTGGTTCGGCCAAAGGGGGGAGAAGTAGTGTTTAGTGTGTGTGAAAATGAAGGAGTGAAGATGGGTTTATATAGGGGTGAAGAGAGGGGTAGGTTTCGGCTATGGGGGGTGGGTTTGGGAGGTAAAGTGGTTTGAATTTGAATAGTGAGGTAGGTGGGGTTTTATGAAGGATGGATGAGAGTGGTGAAGAGAAAGATGGGATTTGATAGGTGAGGGGTTTTTGGGGAAGAGGTATTGAGGTGATTGGGGAATGGGTGAAGAAGAAAGAGGGTGATGGGGTAGGTGGGGATCCTGTGGGGTCCACAGATCCTGAGGTGTCAAGAAAAATTCAACCCTGCACCAAGTGGCAAGCAAAATTGCTCTATGTGCCAATTCTGGCGTTAAACGCTGGGCTGGTGCCCATTTCTGGCATTTAACGCCAGCTTCTTGCCCTTTTCTGGCGTTTAACACCAGTCTGGTGCCCCTTTCTGGCGTTAAACGCCCAGAATGGTGCCAGACTGGGCGTTAAACGCCCAACTGCTACCTTCACTGGCGTTTAAATGCCAGCAAGTGCTCCTCCAGGGTGTGCTGTTTTTCTTTCTATTTTTCATTCTGTTTTTGCTTTTTCAATTGATTTTGTGACTTTCTATGATCATCAACCTACAGAAAACATAAAATAACAAAGAAAGATAGATAAAATATAACATTGGGTTGCCTCCCAACAAGCGCTTCTTTAATGTCAGTAGCTTGACAGAGGGCTCTCATGGTGCCTTACAGATTCTCAGAGCAATGTTGGAACTTCTCAACACCAAACTTAGAGTTTGAATGTGGGAGTTCAACACCAAACTTAGAGTTTGGTTGTGGCCTCCCAACACCAAACTTAGAGTTTGACTGTGGGGGCTCTGTTTGACTCTGTTTTGAGAGAAGCTCTTTATGCTTTCTCTCCATGGTGACAGAGGGATATCCTTGAGCCTTAAACACAAAGGATTCTTCATTCACTTGAATGATCAATTCTCCTCTGTCCATATCAATCACAGCCTTTGCTGTGGCTAAGAAGGGTCTGCCAAGGATGATGGATTCATCCATGCACTTCCCAGTCTCTATGACTATGAAATCAGCAGGGATGTAATGGTCTTCAATATTTACCAGAACACCCTCTACAAGTCCATAAGCTTGTTTTCTTGAATTGTCTGCCATCTCTAGTGAGATTCTTGCAGCTTGTACCTCAAAGATCCCTAGCTTCTCCATTACAGAGAGAGGCATGAGGTTTACACTTGACCCTAAGTCACACAGAGCCTTCTTGAAGGTCATGGTGCCTATGGTACAAGGTATTGAAAACTTCCCAGGATCTTGTCTCTTTTGAGGTAATCTCTGCCAAGACAAGTCATCCAGTTCTTTGGTGAGCAAAGGGGGTTCGTTCTCCCAAGTCTCATTACCAAGTCATTTAGCTTCATGATTGCTCCAAGATATTTAGCAACTTGCTCTTTAGTGACATCTTCATCTTCTTCAGAGGAAGAATACTCATCAGAGCTCATGAATGGCAGAAGTAAGTCCAATGGAATCTCTATGGTTTCAGTGTGAGCCTCAGATTCCCATGGTTCCTTATTAGGGAACTCATTGGAGGCCAGTGGACGTCCATTGAGGTCTTCCTCAGTGGCGTTCACTGCCTCTGCCTCCTCTCCAGATTCGGCCATGTTGATGGCCTTGCACTCTCCTTTTGGGTTCTTTTCTGTATTGCTTGGAAGAGTACTAGGAGGGAATTCAGTAACTTTCTTGCTCAGCTGTCCCACTTGTGCCTCCAAATTTCTAATGGAGGACCTTGTTTCAGTCATGAAACTTTGAGTGGTTTTGATCAGATCAGAGACCATGGTTGCTAAGTCAGAGTGGTTCTGCTTAGAATTCTCTGTCTGTTGCTGAGAAGATGATGGAAAAGGTTTGCCATTGCTAAACTTGTTTCTGCCACCATTATTGTTATTGAAACCTTATTGAGGTCTCTCTTGATCCTTCCATGAAAGATTTGGATGATTTCTCCATGAAGAATTATAGGTGTTTCCATAGGGTTCTCCTAGGTAATTCACCTCTTCCATTGAAGGGTTCTCAGGATTATAAGCTTCTTCTTCAGATGAAGCATCCTTTGTACTACTTGGTGCATTTTGCATT
This sequence comes from Arachis stenosperma, assembly GCF_014773155.1. Taxonomy (NCBI): domain Eukaryota; kingdom Viridiplantae; phylum Streptophyta; class Magnoliopsida; order Fabales; family Fabaceae; genus Arachis; species Arachis stenosperma. The sequence continues at coordinate 76,169,905 of NC_080381.1, forward strand.
CCAGACAGACTTTGAGAAATCAAATTGATTTGCTGAGTCAATATTTTGTTCTGAGCCAATATGGCATTCAGAGTATCAATCTCAAGAACTCCTTTCTTCTGATTTGTCCCATTGTTCACAGGATTCCTTTCAGAAGTGTACATGAATTGGTTATTTGCAACCATTTCAATTAGTTTTTGAGCTTCTGTAGGCGTCTTCTTCAGATGAAGAGATTCTCCAGCAGAGCTATCCAAAGACATCTTGGACAGTTCAGACAGACCATCATAGAAAATACCTATGATGCTCCATTCAGAAAGCATGTCAGAAGGACATTTTCTGATCAATTGTTTGTATCTTTCCCAAGCTTCATAGAGGGATTCTCCTTCCTTCTGTCTGAAGGTTTGGACTTCCACTCTAAGCTTACTCAATTTTTGAGGTGGAAAGAACATTGCCAAGAAGGCATTGACTAGCTTTTCCCAAGAGTTCAGGCTCTCTTTAGGTTGTGAGTCCAACCATATCCTAGCTCTGTCTCTTACAGCAAAATGGAATAGCATGAGTCTGTAGACCTCAGGGTCAACCCCATTAGTCTTGACAGTGTCACAGATTTGCAAGAATTCAGCTAAAAACTGATGAGGATCTTCCAATGGAAGTCCATCGAACTTGCAATTCTGTTGCATTAGAGAAACTAATTGAGGCTTAAGCTCAAAGTTGTTTGCTCCAATGGCAGGGATAGAGATGCTTCTCCCATAGAAGTCGGGAGTAGGTGCAGTAAAGTCACCCAGCACCTTCCTTGCATTGTTGGCATTGTTGTTGTTTTCGGCTGCCATGGGTTCTTCTTCTTTGAAGATTTCTGTCAGGTCCTCTACAGAGAGTTGTGCCTTAGCTTCTCTTAGCTTTCGCTTCAAGGTCCTTTCAGGTTCAGGGTCAGCTTCAACAAGAATGCCTTTGTCTTTGCTCCTGCTCATATGAAAGAGAAGAGAACAAGAAAATGTGGAATCCTCTATGTCACAGTATAGAGATTCCTTGAGGTGTCAGAGGAAAAGAAAAATAGAAGGAAGAGGTAGAAGAATTCGAACTTAGTGAGATAGAGTTCGAATTGTGCATTGAGGAGGAGTAGTACTCCATAAATAGAAGGATGTGAGAAGAGGGAAGAAATTTTCGAAAATCAAGTAAAAGATTTTGAAAACATTTTGAAAGATTGATTGATAATTTTCGAAAACTAAGAGTGGGAAAGAAATCAAGTGATTTTTGAAAAAGATTTTGAAATTAGAAGTCAAAAAGATATGATTGAAAACTGTTTTGAAAAAGATGTGATTAAAAAGATATGATTGAAAAGTTATGGTTTTAAAAAGATATGATTGAAAAGATATGATTTGAAAAACAATTTAAAAAGATTTGATTTTAAAAATTAATGACTTGCCTAACAAGAAAAGATATGATTCAAACATTAAACCTTTCTCATCAGAAAAGGCAACATACTTGAAATGTTGAATCAAATCATTAATTGTCAGCAAGTATTTTTGAAAAAGGAGAGAAATTGATTTTGAAAAAGATTTGATTGAAAAGATATGATTTGAAAAAGATTTGATTTTGAAAAACTTTGAAAACTTGGAAAAAATTTGCATTAAAAACATAATCTTCCCTCTGGTGCCATCCTAGCGTTAAACGCCCAGAATGGTGCACATTCTGGCGTTTAACGCCCAATGCACTACCTTTTTGGGCGTTAAACGCCCAGCCAGGCACCCTGGCTGGCGTTTAAACGCCAGTCTGCCTTCTTCACTGGGCGTTTTGAACGCCCAGCTTTTTCTGTATAATTCCTCTGCTGCATGTACTGAATCTTCAGTTCCCTGTATTATTGACTTGAAAATAGAACCAAGATCAAATAAACAATGCATGCAAGACACCAAAACAAGAAACATAAAATATTTTTTTGGTTTTTATGATTTTGTAATTTTTTTGTGCTTTTTCAAAAATTAAGAAAATAAAGATATCAAAATTCTTAATGAGAATTCCAGGAATCATGCAATGTTGGTCTAAAGCTTTAGTCTAAAGGAATTAGACATGGATAACCAAGCTTCAGCAGGACATTGCATTCAAGAGCTAAATTGATGAGAATCAATCAGCTTTGGTGATGATAAGATCATCACCTTGAAACACTAGAATTCATTCTTAAGAACTCTGAAAAATACCTAATCTAAGCAACAAGATGAGCCGTCAGTTGTCCATACTCGAAACAATCCCCGGCAACGGCGCCAAAAACTTGGTGCACGAAATTGTGATCACTACTGTTCACAACTCAAATAATCCCTAGTAATGGCTCCAAAGACTTGGTGCTCAATACCATGGCATAAACACAACTTCGCACAACTAACCAGCAAGTGCACTGGGTCGTCCAAGTAATAAACCTTACGCGAGTAAGGGTCGATTGATGTGCGGAAAACGATCCGACACAAAACTCACCGGCAAGTGCACCGGGTCGCATCAAGTAATAATAACTCACGGGAGTGAGGTCGATCCCACAGGGATTGAAGGATTGAGCAATTTTAGTTTAGTGGTTGATTTAGTCAAGCAAATCAAGATTTGGTTGAGTGATTTGTGATTTGCAGAATTTAAATTGCATAGAAAGTAAAGGGAATGGGTAATTGGCATGAAAATAAAGAGAACAGGAGTTAAAGTACTGAATCTTAAAGAACAAGAAATTAAATGGCAGAAACTTAGAACGCAAGAAATGTAAATTGCAAAATCTTAAAATGCAAGAAATGTAAATGGCGTGAATTGTAAAGGGAATTGGGAGTTGGATTTGCAGAAATTAAACAAGGAAAAGTAAAATTGCAACAAGCAGAGAATTAGAGAATGGCTTGGATCAAATCGGATCTTAAACAGGAAAGTAAATGAGCATGGAAACATTAAACAGGGAGTGGTAAATGGGGAATCCGGATCTCAGGACCCAAGAGACTAGAAAACCAAGTCTAGATCTCAATGCCTTCCTAGATCCAACAAGAACAATTGCACGGAAATTGTAAATTGCAAAGAAATTAGATGAAGAAGCAAGTAACCGAAAATGAAATTCAATTAAGCAGAAAATTAAACAAGATCCCAAAGTGAGATTGAAACAGAATTTCTTCAATTCTCTCCCTAAGATCCGAAGCAAGGAAAGTAAAAAGTGCTTGGCAAGGACAAGGAAGAAGAGAGATCAATTCTCCTCCCCAATTCTCTTGAATTAAAACAACAATGCTAGAATGTAAAAGTGAGCTCCCAATGCTAACCGAAAAGAAAGCTCTATGAAAACTAATAAGGGAAGCTCCCCGAAGAACTTGAATTCTATCCTATTTATACACTTTTTTCCAATGATCTTCAAGCCTTGAGTTGGGCCTTTGCTCTTGGTGGAATTGGGTTGAAAGAGGCCTTGGTTGATTGCTCTTGGAGTTTGGAGAGGAACCAAAGTGAACCAATTGAACCGGGTTGGAGTTTTGCAAAAGTTGGAGTAAAAGTTTGAGCAAAAGTTAGAGGTCTAACTTTTGCTCCAACTTTTCATATCAGCTAGCCTCTTTTGCTGATACCAACGTTGGTGCAAAAGTTAGGGGTCTAACTTTTGCTCCAACGTTGGCCCTTCCTAGTGCACCTATGGCGCCAACGTTAGCCCAAAAGTTAGGGGGCTAACGTTGGCGCAAACTTTTGCTCCTCCCCTTGTATTTTCATGTGCCAACGTTAGCCCAAAAGTTAGGGGGCTAACGTTGGCGCAAACTTTTGGTGGCCAGGGAGGTTTTTCTTGCGCCAACGTTAGACCAAAAGTTAGGGGTCTAACGTTGGCGCAAACTTTAGTAGCCCAGGGAGTGATTTTCAATTTCCAACGTTAGCCCAAAAGTTAGGGGTCTAACTTTGAGGCTAACTTTTCACCCAAAAGTTTGTGCAAAAGTTTGAGGGCTAACTTCAGGTCCAACTTTTTGCTTCCTGGTTCTATTTCACTTATTTCATTGTCCTCTCTTTGCTTCTAGTTATTCCTTCTTGCTTCAACATTTCTCCAAGCTTTCTTCACCTATCATTAATCAACCAAACACATCAAAGCTATGCTTAAAATCATGAGATATTCATTCTTTCACAATATGTATCAAATATAGCATAAAACCTCATGAAATTGCATTAATTCACATATGGTTGATTAAATCAAAGGAAGCATGAAAATCTACCCAATTGGCTTGCTTATGGCTCAAGAAAGTGCATAATTCAAGTGAAAACAAAAGAAAAAGACTAGTGAAACTAGGCTAAGATGACTTGTCATCATCGATCCCACGGAGATTGTTGGTATGAAGCAAGCTATGGTCACCTTGTAAATCTCAGTCAGGCAGACTCAAATGGGTATAGATGATGAATAAAACATAAAGATAAAGATAGAGATACTTATGCAATTCATTGGTGAGAACTTCAGATAAGCGAATGGAGATGCTTTGTCCCTTCCGTCTCTCTGCTTTCCTACTGTCTTCATCCAATCCTTCTTACTCCTTTCCATGGCAAGCATTATGCAAGGGTTTCACCGTTGTCGGTGGCTACCTCCTATCCTCTCAGTGGAAATGTTCAACGCACCCGGTCACGGCACGGCTATCCAGCTGTCGGTTCTCGATCATGTCGGAATAGAATCCAGTGATTCTTTTGCGTCTATCACTAACGCCCCACAATCGCGAGTTTAAAGCACGTCACAGTCATTCAATCATTGAATCCTACTCAGAATACCACAGACAAGGTTTAGACCTTCCGGATTCTCTCGAATGCCGCCATCAGTTCTAGCCTATACCATGAAGACTCTGATCTCACGGAATGGCTGGCTCGGTTGTCAGGCGATCAACCATGCATCGTGTATTAGGAATCCAAGAGATATTCACTCAATCTAAGGTATAACGGAGGTGGTTGTCAGTCACACGTTCATAGGTGAGAATGATGATGAGTGTCACGGATCATCACATTCATCAAGTTGAAGAACAAGTGATATCTTGGAACAAGAACAAGCTGAATTGAATAGAAGAACAATAGTAATTGCATTAATACTCGAGGTACAGCAGAGCTCCACACCTTAATCTATGGTGTGTAGAAACTCCACCGTTGAAAATACATAAGAACAAGGTCTAGGCATCGCCGTGAGGCCAGCCTCCCAATAATCTAAGAACTAGAAGTCCAAAGATGATCCTAAGATAAAAAATGATCCGAAGATGTAAATACAATAGTAAAAGGTCCTATTTATAGGGAACTAGTAGCTTAAGAATTACAAAGACGAGTAAATGACATAAAAATCTACTTCCGGGCCCACTTGGTGTGTGCTTGGGCTGAGCAATGAAGCATTTTCGTGTAGAGACTCTTCTTGGAGTTAAACGCCAGCTTTTGTGCCAGTTTGGGCGTTTAACTCCCACTTTGCTGCCAGTTCCAGCGTTTAACGCTGGGAATTCTGAAGGTGACTTTGAACGCCAGTTTGGGCCATCAAATCTTGGGCAAAGTATGGACTATCATATATTGCTGGAAAGCCCAGAATGTCTACTTTCCAACGCCGTTGAGAGCGCGCCAATTGAGCTTCTGTAGCTCCAGAAAATCCACTTCGAGGGCAGGGAGGTCAGAATCCAACAGCATCTGCAGTCCTTTTCAGTCTCTGAATCAGATTTTTGCTCAGGTCCCTCAATTTCAGCCAGAAAATACCTGAAATCACAGAGAAATACACAAACTCATAGTAAAGTCCAGAAAAGTGAATTTTAACTAAAAACTAATAAAAATATACTAAAAACTAACTAAATCCTACGAGAAATATACTAAAAACAATGCCAAAAAGCGTACGAATTATCCGCTCATCAATCCTACGTACTTATTCATATGAAAATGCATGATTTTGTGTTCCTTTCCCAATTTTGCCTCATGGATGAAAACATGCTTCTTTTGCACTAAATTAGATATATTTATAATCCTCCTCTAGTACCATTCGATACCGTGATCCGTGTGTTAAGTGATTTCAGAGTTTATAGGGCACGGATGACTCGGAGGGGAGAATGGGAGCATGCATAAAGGAAAGGAGCATGGAAAAGTGAGCTTTGGAAACTTCAGCATCGACGCGTGCGCGCACATGGCGCGTCCGCGCAGATCTGCACCACCAGAGCCAATGCTAGGAGCTAGGCTACATGCCGGCGCGTGTAGCGGCTAAGTCATGATCCTCATGGATGCGTCCGCGCAGATTACGCCTGCGCTCGGATTGTAATTGCCCCAGGAGCGGGTGTATAATTTTTTAAGAGAGCACGTGACCAAAGCGTGGAGACAGTTGGAGACCCTATTTTGGGGAAGAGTTTTGGCGGGAAAAAATTAAGAGGGCAAAGGATTGAATGGTTAAGGGACTTTTGACTCATTTTGCATGTTCTTAGATATTTTCTTAGAGTTGGTTACATTTTGGGTAGAAAGAGAACCTCCAACCTCTCTCTAGGATTTCATTCTCCACATTTTCCACTACAATTCTCCTTTGATTTTTCTTGGTGAGATCCATTGTAATACACTTTTATTTTGATGCAATTAGTAGATCTACTCTTCTCATATTCTCAATTAGTGTTCTTTGATTCTCTCACTTTGGATCTAGCTTTGCCTTTGTTACTTGGATTTGGAACTAGTGAATTGAGGTACTTTCATATCCATTACTTGCAATTGTTCAATTGTAGATAATTGTGTAATTTAGGTCTCTTGAATTTAATTCTCTATTTCAACTTCATAATGCCTCTTATGAATGCTCACCAAATGTTTGATAAAATGCCAACACTAGTTATGGAGTAAAAGTTTCTTACTTGGCTTAGGGTTTGAACCATTAGGAAGACTTGAATAGTGGATGTCAATTGTTGATTGACAATTAAGGATTGCTAATTGGCTTGAGATGCACTAAAGCTAGATTCCCTTAGGGTGAAGCTAGAACCTGTGACTCAAGCTAATCATTTTCACTTGACTCTCCTCGATAATTAAAGGTCAACTAAGTGGAGCAAGACTTAAAATTGTTATCATCATTGAAGGAAATCATAGTGATAGAATTTCCAATGCTAATCCTAGGCCAAGTCTCTTAATATTGATTATTTGTCATCTACTTTTGCTAGCTTGAATTAGTACATCGATCTTCAAAAATCACAACAAAAGCTTCCTAATCAATAACATGCATTCTTTAGCAATTTCAAGGGAGGATGACTCGGGAGATTAATACTCTTGATTGTAGATTGTAGAATTGTTTGATGCGGGATTTGAGTGTCGATTAGACTATACTCATGATTGTATTCACTATTGAATTCTATATCGACGTACAAAATTTCGTTTATCAAAATGGCACCATTGCCGGGGAGTTGCATATGTGTGCCATGTTATTGCTTAGTGTAGATATGTGTATATGTACATAATTGCATTTTCTCTTGATTACTTCTTTGTTCAATTGACTAATTCCACTTGTTACCATGAGCTTTACACTCCCCTCATTGTATGACGCGTTCACAACCGAATCCGAGCTTAGCCACATTTGATACGGAAATTGAACAGATTTCGCTTCACTTTAGGCAAGCTCGGAGGCGGTTAACTTTTGGGGAAGGTGGAAAAATTCCTACCAATTCACCAACCTTACCCGAAGCAAATTTTGAACCATCATTCGAAGAAGGCACTAACTGTCCATCCGTTAACAATTCTAATCAAAATTGGAGGGACAACTCCAACCAATGGAGGGACAATTACCAACAAGGAGGTAGAGACAACAACAACAATGGAGACAATTAAAGATGGAATAACAACAACTCACAAAGCTGACCACACCCCCAAAACAATCATACACCCAACAAATCAAGGAAGAAATTACCAAACCTATCAACCACCACATCAACGACCACCATCCAGCCAACCACAAGCCCCTCAAATCATATACCCTTCCACTTCTTCCAATCAAGATGATACACTCCGAACTATCCTCCAAGGCCAAAAAGAGCTCCAAACCACACTTGCTTTCGGCCTTACCGATCTTACATCTACACTACAAGCTCTTCTTGCATGCATGGACTAACCCTCAAATTCAACTCCTCAAGCTCCAAATTCTAGTGCCATTCCCTCTCAACCCCAACCCAATTCCAAAGTTGGCATTAATGCCATTACCTTAAGATCCGGGACTCAATTAAAAGAGAAGAAGGTAAAGGACCCAAGTTCAATCACAATCACTCAAGAGGAAGAAGGAATCGAGATAGAAGAAATAGAAGAGGAGGAAGAAGCACAAGCCATAGTTGAGGATGAAGTGACCCAACCAACAAGTGAGGTCACCAAAAATAATAAGAGAGCCGTGGAAGAAGAAATCGCTCAACCAATCCCATTTCTGACACTTGCAAAGAAAGCTAGGAAGCGCATGGAACTCGACCCCAAAATGATAGGAATGTTCAAGAAAGTTGAGGTAACCATCCCCCTCTTTGATGCTATCCATCAAGTACCTAAATATGCAAAATTCCTTAAAGATTTATACATGAACAAGGATAGAATTCTTGAGCTAGAGGCCATTCTATTGGGGAGTTCTATTTTCGCTTTAATGGGAGCATTGCCCGAGAAGTGTGATGATCCGAGCCCATGCATGGTCACTTGCACCGTAAATGGGGTACAATTTCTAGATTGTATGTGTGACCTCGGTGCATGTGTTAGTGTTATGCCCCTCTCCGTCTACCGTATATTGAGGCTACCACCATTGAAGAGGTCAACGGCAAGATTTGTTTTAGCAGACAAAAGCATCATAACCGTGACGGGTGTTGCGGAAGATGTACTGGTAAATATAAAAGGGTTGGTGTTTCTGATTGATTTCTATGTTCTTGAGATGCCACCAAGCAAGTCCGAGAGGGCATCATCTATTCTACTTAGGAGACCATTTTTGAGGACCTCTAGATTCAATTTAGATGCCTACTCGGGAACCTACTCGTTTGAAATAGATGGGAGTGTCGTGAGTTTTAGCCTAGAAGAAGCAATGAAATATCCACCGGAGAATCATTCTCTATTTCGGTGTGACCCAATTGATAACATTGTGGCTGAAGTGCATCTTGCAAAGTTAGATGAGAAGCATATGATTGAAGACACAAGTCAAAATCCAAGCGAAGCGAACGCATCACCCCATCCGGATCATCCGGAAGTTCAAACCTCAAGCGAAGACCAAAAGGTAGAATTAAAGCCACTACCACCACACCTAAAGTACTCATATCTTGATGAAGCCCACAAGTTCCCCGTGATTATTACAAAGGAACTAAATCCTCAACAAGAAGAAAAGTTGCTATGTATCTTGAGGAAGAACAAAAGGGCCATAGGGTGGAGTTTGGCGGATCTAGTGGGAATAAGCCCCCAAGTATGCGAGCATCGAATATTCCTCGAATAAGGAGCTAGACCCGTTCGATAACCTCAAAGACGACTCAATCCCACCATTCTAGAGGTTGTGAAAAAAGAGGTCACCCGAATATTAGAAGCGAACATCATCCACCCCATTTCGGATAGTGAATGGGTGAGCCCGGTCCAAGTGGTGCCAAAGAAATCCAGGGTGACCACTATCAAGAATGAGAGCGGATAACTTATAGCAACAAGGGTGAAAAACTCTTGGAGGGTGTGCATAGACTACCGAAGGTTGAATGCGGCCACTAGAAAAGATCATTTCCCACTACCATTTTTCGACCAAATGCTTGATCGATTAGCCGGTAAATCTCATTATTGTTTTCTAGATGGTTATTTGGGGTACTTCGAAATACACATTGCTCTAGAAGTCCAAGAAAAAACATTATTTACTTGCCCCTTTGGAACTTATGCCTATAAGCGTATGCCATTCGGCTTATGCAATGCACCAGCAACTTTTTAAAGGTGCGTGATGAGCATATTTGCGGATCTTCTAGAGCAATGCATGGAAGTTTTCATGGATGATTTCAGCGTGTATGGTGATTCTTTTGATCATTTCTTGGATAATCTTCAAAAAGTCTTGGAAAGATGCACTAAGTCAAACTTTGTCTTAAATTTTGAAAAATGCCATTTCATGGTTAGGCAAGGCATTGTCTTAGGCCATATTGTTTCTAAGGAAGGTATTTCCATAGATCTGGCAAAAATCAATGTTATATCTAGCTTGCCTTACCCCTCCTTCGAGAGGGAAATCCGTTCGTTCCTTGGACATGCAGGATTTTACCGAAGATTTATCAAGGACTTCAACAAAGTAGCATTGCCTCTCTATCGCCTATTGCAAAAGGACATTGAGTTTGATCTAAGCAAAGAATGCATGGAAGCCTACGACAAGCTTAAAGTGGCATTGACACAAGCTCCTATCGTAAGAGGGCCAGAGTCGGCCGTTTGAAATAATGTGCGATGCTTCAAACCATGCGGTGGGAGCCGCGTTAGCACAACGCGAGGGTAAGAATCCATATGTCATAGCCTATACATCAAAAACACTAGATGGAGCCCAATCCAATTACACTACTACCGAGAAGGAACTCTTGGCTATTGCTTTTGCTTTGGATAAATTTCGAGCCTATCTTCTTGGTTCTAAGGTAGTAGTGTACTCGGATCATGCGGCATTAAAATATTTGTTGACTAAGAAGGAATCCAAACCGAGATTGATTAGATGGGTTCTATTGTTGCAAGAATTTGACTTGGAAATTAAAAATAGGAGTGGTTCGCAAAACTTAGTGGCGGATCACTTAAGTCGCCTTGAACACACCAACGGCGATACCGCTCCTATCAATGATTCTTTCCCCCTTGAGGACTTGCATTCAATCTCGGAAGTTATTTCTTGGTATTCTCCAATGGCAAACTACTTGGTTTCACGCACCTTTCCTCCTAACCTCTCCAAACATCAAAAGGATAAGCTAAAAAGCAAATCCAAATATTATGTATGGGATGATCCCTATCTTGAGTGGACCAAGTAGTCCGAAGGTGCATTCCCCAAACCGAATTCCAAGCAATCATGGAAGCTTGCCATTCCTCCGAGGGAGGTGGACATTATGGACCTCAAAGGACGGCAAGAAAGGTCATTGATTGTGGATTTTGGTGGCCAACTCTTCTTAAAGACTCTTCTCCTTATTGCAAATCTTGTTCTCAATGCCTTATATTTGGTAATATCTCTAAGAAGGATGAAATCCCCCAATAAAACATGCTTTTTTGTGAAATCTTTGATGTATGGGGTATCGACTTCATGGGGCCATTCCCAAATTCTAATGGTTTTCTCTACATTCTACTAGCCGTCGATTATGTGTCCAAATGGGTGAAAGCGATACCCACCCAGACGGACGATGCTAATGTTGTTCTATCTTTTGTGAGGAATAATATAATTTGTCGCTTTGGGTCACCGAGAGCAATAATAAGTGACCAAGGTTCACACTTTTGCAACAAAAGAATGGAAGGACTCATGAGGAAGTACGGCATCATACATAAAGTTGCCACGGCTTATCACCCCCAAACGAACGGCCAAGCCGAGGTGTCCAATCGTGAAATTAAGCATGTATTGGTAAGGATTGTGAAGCTTAGTAGAAAAGATTAGAGTGCTAAGCTTACTGACGCACTGTGGGCATACCAAACTGCATACAAAATGCCAATTGGCATGAGCCCCTTCCGGTTGGTGTATGGTAAAGCCTGCCACTTACTGGTGGAAATTGAACACAAAGCATATTGGGCCGTCAAGGAGTGCAATCTAAATTTGGGTGGGGCCGAAATTGAGAGAAAGCTACAATTGGCGGAATTAGAATGTTTGAGATTAGAGGCCTATGATAACTCTAGGCTCTACAAAGAAAAGATGAAAGCCATCCATGATAAGAACATTAGGAGAAGGGAATTTAGACCCGGTGAACTAGTTCTCCTTTACAATTCAAGGTTGAGATTGTTGCCCGGAAAGCTATGATCAAGATGGGAAGGACCCTATCAAGTAGAGAAAGTGGAACCTTATGGAGTCTACCATTTGCGCCATCCCTCAAGTCCGGACATTTTCAAGGTAAATGGGCACCGTCTCAAATTATATCATGGTGAGCAAAGGAAGAGCACCAAAGAGATTGAGGTATTCCTTTTGGAAGATGTACCTCTTGACAAAGAGCATTGATCTAGTGGAAGTCCAACTTAAGGACATTAAACAAAAGTGCTAGGTGGGAGACACCCCACCATGGTGAGATCTATCTTGTTTTTGCCCTCTTTGTATATAGCCATTGAACTCTTCTTTGATTGATGATTGCTTAGTCAGTGCCTTGTTTAGCTAGACTTGGGTTTATTGTTTATAGAGGTTTGCACTATGGATCACTTTAATGATAGAAAACACCCCATTTTTAGGTCTTGCATGAAGTTTTAGGTGTCCTTGTGGGCATTGGCTAGCTACCCGTGGAATTTATGATAAGATGTGCATTTTTCATTTAAAAAAAAGGGGGTGTAGAGACGCGAGCGAACGCTGTGCGTGCACGCGTCCATAGCGCAGATGCAGGCCCATACACTTTCCAGAGAGTTGGGCCACCCTCGCGCCAACATTAAGCCCCCAGCATAACCTCGTTCGCGCTCACGCGCACCGTGCGCCAGCGCGTCCATAAGCTTAAAACGAAATGCGCGCGACCCCGCACATGGCGCGTCCGCGCTGATTTGCTGCCACAAGTCCCAGGCTGAGGACTAGAGAGTTGTGCCACCTTTGAGCCTGCATTAAGCCCCATGCTCAACCTTCTCTGTGCGTGCGCGCACGCGCTCATTCGCCACTTAGTGAATCAACGCGCGAGCGTCCATGCCGCGCCCGCGTCGATGACCCTGCTACACCTCTGGTATATTTTACAGAGAGTTATGCCAATTCTAGGCCCGCTTTGTGCCGAGGCATAACACCACTGTCGCGCCCGCGCCCCTGCCGCCCGCGTGCCAATCTGATCAGCACAGCTTCCGCACGTCCGCACTCTGTGCACGCGCGCGCCATCACCCCTGCAGCCAACCTTTGCTACAAAGTCTAGAGAGTTGTACAACTTCTGGGCGAGCATTGTGCTACTGGCACAACCACACGCACGCGTTCGCGCACCTAGCGCGCGCACGTTGTTGCTGCTCCTTTCCCCCCTGCGCGAGCGCGCATAGTGCGCGCACGCGTCGATCTTACGACGTGAAATATAAGCCAACGCATCCACATTTCACTTCTTCCATGATTTCTACCATTCTCCACGCCTTTCTTCCACTCTCCCCCTCTACACCACTCCACCCACTTCTCAGCACCACCTCCGGCGACCATCTACCTCCGGTGGCCCCCATATCTTCTCCCTCCTCTATTTCTCTTCTACTTCTCTCTCTCACTTACACCTCCATTACCTTTCCTTCTCTCCCAAGGTACTCTTACCTACTTCCCTATCTTGTTCTACTTCTCTCTTTTCCCTTCCTTAGTTTGTTGATTTTGTCTTCTTTTAGGTAGCTTCTTTTCCTTTTAGTTCTTCATTACTTGGTTGTCCTTGCTTTTACCTTTCTACTTCTTTATGGGTGTTCTGGTCATGACCTCTTTTGCATTGGTGGATTAAAATGTTTTGCATGATTTCATTGCTATCTTGGTGCACTATGATGACTATTGTTGCTTTGTGGGATGCTACATTGCCCCATTCCTTTTACTTGCTCATTACAAAAAGGATGCACGCCAAGTGCTTGATAAAAAGCACACATGACATTTTAGGTTCATTTTGACTCATGACCTTCTAACTAAGTGCTTTTTCTCAAATAACTTGAATATTCTTAGGTGCATCGGGCATACCACTTTTCACATCCCACATTTTACTTACTCACCTCACTATGCCTTGCTTTCTATTATTGATATTTGGGTGTACACCTCTCATGCCCCCTACTTGAATGCTTATATCTCCCTTATATCACATGCTAGTGACTTGCCTTGTTTACAAATATTATCTTGATTACATGTTGCAGCTGTCATGTAGTGAAGATGCTTACTCCCCTATGGCATAATTTCTCACTTGCATGCTTCCCATTTATTTGTGTTTCTTTGGGTTTGATGTTTCTCTCCTTTTCACTTTCACAGGATGGTCATCAAGAAGGACAAGGGGAAGGCCCCGAAGAAACCAACCGCCAATAGAGCGCGCCAAAAGCCTACGGCCAAGCCCCTCCGGAAGAAGGCAAGGGGCACCGCCAACATTGATGCTTTAGAGAAGGACAACCCTCCAAAGGACTCAAGCAAATTCCCTAATCGCTATTGCGAACTTGATGCCAGGGCATCTTGGCCAGTTTCACTAACCTTTTCTTTACTATTTTTAGGGTAGTTTCATGCATTTCCTTAGGAAATAAGCTAGTTTTGGATAGATATTCACTTACACCTTGATTCAAGCATACATTGTGCATTTTACATGATTTCATGAGGATTTTGGATGACAACTATCTGGCCTAAATACTATACTTTGAATATACCCATGAGACTAAGTAAATAACAAGATCCTAATAAGAGAAAGGGAAAGAACACTTAAAGTGAAAAACAAAAGAAAAAGAGTAAGCAATAAGGCTAGGCACCAATGGTTTTAATCTTGAGGCATGTGTTTGTGGTGTTCTTGTGTGAGGGATTTACTTGGATGAATAAGCTCTTAGGGGTGCCTTATCACTTGGTAACTTGGGTTAACTAACTCGGGATTATCAGCTTAAAGTCCACTATCAAGAGTAACCCTCACTACAGAGCATTTAGTAACCCAAAGAGGTGCTGGACACCAAGGTCTCAAGAAGGAAAATAAATGAACCAGATGCCTGTGGTGTGTATGTATGGGGGAGAGACTTGAGGGAGTAAGTCCTTAGGGGTGTCTCAACACCTAGCACCTTGAACCAACTGGTTCGGGAGTGTTGGCTGAAAGCTTATCTTAAAGAGCTGCCCCCTTACAAAGCACTTAGCTTGAAGAACACAAATAAGCCCTGGAATGACAATAAAAGGATCAATAAAAGTTTCATGGGATGTAAGCAAAGTCAGTGTTTTAGGACATGATAAAGGTCTGAAAGCCATTAATGGAATGAACCTAAGTTGCTATGCATGAAACCACCATAAAATCAGTGACATGACTTCCACAAGAATGACTCATTTCTCTTGGCACTCCATTCATCATTCTCTTGTTCCAGTACTTGCTTATGGACAAGCAAGCTTTAAGTTTGGTGTTGTGATGCCAAGGCATCTTGGCCAGTTTCACTGACCTTTTCTTTACTGTTTTTAGGGTAGTTTCATGCATTTCCTTAGGAAATAAGCTAGTTTTGGATAGATATTCACTTACACCTTGATTCAAGCATACATTGTGCATTTTACATGATTTCATGAGGATTTTGCATGAGTTTAGTGACAAATTGTATGTTGCATTACCCATGACTTGGATTAGAACTTTGATGCACTCTATTGCTTAATTTCAGGACCAAAGGAAGCAAGGAAGAACCACTTAGCAGTCACATTAATCTAATTAACGTGGCCACTAACGCTCTCGAAGCCATCATTGCCCACGTTAAGAGTCACGTTAACTAGGTTAACGTGAACTCTAACGTGAAGAAGGGACTTTGAGCCAACGTTAGTGACACTTAACATTATCACTAGCGTTGGCCAATGATCATAAGTGGCCACGTTAGAGTCCACGTTAACTTAGTTAACGTGGCCTCTAACGTTAAAAGGGGGAAGGAAGCCAACGTTAGTGACACTCAACATTGCCACTAACGTTGGCCTAAGGTGAAATGTACCACATTAACTCCCACGTTAACTTGGTTAACGTGGGAGCTAACGTGAGAGGCAAAGGAGGTCGACAATGTTAGTGACACCCAATATTGTCACTAACGTTGGAAGCACCCACAAAACCCCCAAGGAGCCACGTTAACTTCCACGTTAACTTAGTTAACGTGGAAGCTAACGTTGATGAGTGAAAGATGAGCCAACGTTAGTGACACTCAACATTGTCACTAACATTGGGGATGGCTAAGAATGGCCACGTTAGAAGCCACGTTAACCTAGCTAACGTGGACTCTAACATTACGACTTCTAAATGCTTTGTTTTCAAGTATTACCACTTGATACATAAGCACCACAAGCATTTAATTAGAGGACTTCATTAAGCTCATTTTTTCTTTTCTTTTATTGACTCTCTAATCATTGATGCTCAGAGCCTTGAGCTTTGAGGGAGTGCTTTTGCACTTGAGCCTAGCCTTGACTTCTAAGTGTTTTGTTTTCAAGCATTTGGCTTGATACATAAACACCACAAGCACTTAGCAAATAAATTGCCATTGGTACTCAGAGCCTTCAGCTTCCTCATTCTTTCCCTTTTTCTTTTCTTGCTTTAATTGTATTTGCTTCTTCAAGGTTTTCATGATTTCAAAAGATTTCACAAAATATACTAGATGAAAAACTTCAATTAAATAAAATCCAATGCAATTGAGCAACAATCAATCATACTAGCTTTCCAATACTTGTACGCACATGCTAGATTCTTCTTTAATTCCTTGTTTGTTTATGATCATGATGCTTTTTTTTGCTTTTGAATTCACAAAGCTCAAGTTGGTAGTTATAATGCCACAGCAACATGTTACAAATCAAAATTTAGCCTATGCTTATTCATACCACACATGCATACAAAGAAGATAATGTGACAATCATGCAATTTAAAGTGCTAGAAACAAATGAGAGGAAAAGGAACTTTACAACCTTGTAGTCCATCTTCTCTATTGTTGTCATTTTCCTCCCATTCTTCTCCTTCCCATACCAACTCAGAATGCTTGCTCATCCTCAAGCAACAATTAGAACAATGGCTATGGGGCTAAGATGGATCATGAATGTCTTACACAATGAAATGTTAGTAGTACATGTGTTTTGAGCAAGCAAAAATGAAAAATAACAATCAAGGCACAAGAGACAGCGACATTTGATTGCAAGCATAAGAAGGTGTGCACAATACTTTGCATAAAGAATAAGTGGCACACCAAACTTAGTGTGACACTTTCACTTGGAATTGATGCAAGTATCTAATAGATATTGGAACCAAATTTTGTTGCATAGCAACACCAAACTTAGAATGCAATCATATGTCAATTTTATTTAAAACAAAACTAAATAAAACTGTTGTATGTTAAAGACAATCACCAAGCCAATAATCTGTCATGAATAAAGCTCTTTTGGTAATGTATTAACAAACACAGTAAATAAGCAAACTAAAATGAAAGCATTAAAAACAAAGAATTAACTAAAGTAAACAGAATAACAAAATATCAAACCAAAAGAAAATTAAAACACTGCAAAGACATTATGGTTATGCAGACAAGTGGTGTTGTTGAATGATTTGCATAGAAAAATAGGTGGCACACCAAACTTAAAATCTTGGTGTGTCACTTTCATTTTTTGATTTGATGCAATCATCCAAAAAGATTGAAAATGTGTTGCATAGCAACACCAAACTTAGAATGTAACCATATGCCAATTTATTGAATTTAAACAAAGTAAAGAAAGAAAACAAAGCAGAGAAGAGAAATTATACCTACGGTTGGGTTACCTCCCAACAAGTGCTCTTTTAGTGTCATTAGCTTGACATGTTGTTCTTCACTTTCTTCCTCTTCTTCCAGTTTGTTAAGAGGAATGACCTCAAAGGAGGGAAAGATTCAGCTAGTGTCCCTTGTCTTGGCCTTTCCTCAGCAAGCTTCCTTTTGCAAATGACTTGATTGGTCTTGCTTGCTGGATTAGGGACAGAATTGGCGTTCTTGTTAGTTGCCTTCACTTCTTTGAATTCAAGACTTGGTTGTTGTGTGATTATTGGAGTTTTGTATTCATCCAGGGCTTTTTGCATTGGTGGTTCCATGAGCTTTTCTTCTATGTACTTCTCTGCTTCACTTGAGTTTGACTTCTCTTGAGTATCCTCCTCACTAGCTTGTTCTTCCACTTCCTCTTTTACACTCAACATTTGCTTTAATAGCTCTTTCATGGAGGAGGTTTGTTGATTTTCCCAAGCTTTCTTCATCTCCTCTTCATATTTTTCGATCAGTGTTGAGCATCTTTTGTCCAGGGGAGTTTGAGGAGGTTGTGAGTGTTCAGGTTCTCTTGTCATCTCAAGTGCAGTTTTAGGTTCAAATGTTTCCACCACCACTTCCTTCTTTGCAATTTCACTTGATGCAGTAGCCTCTTTATCTTGCTCTTCCACTTTCTCCTTCACATCCATCAATTGGCCTTCATTTTCCTTGCTCAGTGGTTCTACGCTCCTCCTTGTTTGCTCTAAGGGGCCATTCATCTTCTTGAAGATGATTTCTTTCCAGGATTGGGGTTGTGTGTATCTTTCCACGAGTTTTTTATGTATTTCAATGGCTTGAAGGTAATCCTCATCAGGTGGTTCAAGAGATGAAGGTTGAGAGTAATAATAATCAAGTGATGAAGAACTTTCAAATGAGAAACTGGGATGTGAGGGTGGATGCTCTTCCATTCTTTGATGATACTTCCATCCACCATGAGGATAATGATATGAATCATTTTGTGGTGGTGGTTGGTATCCCATATGATTTTCTTGCTCATCTTGTGTCTCTGAAGCAAATCTCCATGAATTGGAGTGCTCAGAATGTGTATTCTCTTGGTGATATTCCCAGCCACCATTAGAGATTGGTGATGGTGGGTAATATCCCATAAAATTTGTTTGATCATAAGATGAGTTGAACTCCATTTGAATTTTGTAAAACACAACACCACGGAAAATTGAAATTCATATCTCAGAGATGATTTTTTTAGTGAGGCAATAACTCAAACACCTTGGTTTCAACTTAGAACAGAGAACAAAAATAAAGAAAATGCTTGATCTAGACTTCTCACCCACTTAATCATTGTTGATCTAATCAATCCCCGGCAACGGCGCCAAAAACTTGATGGTGTTTTTGTGGAAAAACGAATTTCCAACACACAAATCCAACCGGCAAGTGTACCGGGTCGCATCAAGTAGTAATAACTCACTTAGAGTGAGGTCGATCCCACAGGGATTGATGGATCAAGCAACTTTAGTGGGTGATTAGTTTAGTCAAGCTAACATTGAAGTGAATTTGGATGAAGTGTAGCCAACAGAAAGTAAATAGCAAGGAAAATTAAAGTGCAGAAAGTAAATTGGCAAGTAACTTAAAGAGCAAGAAATGTAAATTGCAAGAATCTTAAATGACAAGAAATGTAAATTGCATTAAATGTAAAGGGGAGCGGGTGCTGGAAATTAAAGGAAGCAATAGATTAAGCAACTAGAAATTTAAATTGCAGAAAATGTAAATGTGCAGGAAATTAAATCAAGCTCAATGTGAATAAAGATGTGAAAGTGGAGAATGCAGAAAAGGAAATTGCAGAAAAGTAAATGTAGCAGAAAAGGAATAAAACAGAAAGTAAAATGCAGCTCAATTTCAATAGCTAAAGGAAAGTTGAAGATCTCAGGGGTGGAGAAGACTAGAAAACAAGTCTAGATCTCAATCCCTTCCTTGATCAAAGTAGAAAGCAAATTGAAGAAGAAAGAAAGATGAAAGCCGTAGAGAAAAACTTGGATCCAAAACTCAATTCACTGAATTATGCAGAAGAGTAACAAGAGAAATCTTAGACCAAGAGGGAAACAGAATTCCTTCACTCTCAATCCCAGATTTAAGACAGAAAAAATAAAGGAAAAGAGCTCTCCCTACAAAGATGGAATTGATGCCTTTATATAGGCTTTACAAAATTAAAACAAAATGAAAATCCTAATTCTAGCTTGTTCTTGTGCCTTTGAGTCATGTTGAGTGGGCTTTGCTTGCTTTGTATTTGAGGGAGAATGGGTCTTGGATGGCCTTGATTTAATTTGGTGAGGAATGGAATTAAATTGAATTTCGGTTGATTTTGGCCCATATGCTCCCAGGAGGCTGCCCTGCCCTTGTGGAGGGCAGGGCAGAAAATTGATGCTTGTTGGTGCGGCTTTGGTGCGGCCAGGATCGAGCTTGATGCGCAGAATGCTGCCCTGCCCGCGCCAAGGGCAGGGCAGGAAAAGTTGGTGCGCCAGAATTTGCTTTGGTGCGCTGTTGGTGCTGCCAGAATCAAGAATTGGTGCGCCAGAATTGTGCGCGTGTGCGTGCCACAAAAGATGCTGCCCTGCCCTTGCGGAGGGCAGGGCAATGTTTCCTTTGGGGAGTGCCAAGTTCGAATCCCATGGAGTGCATTGCTTGGCTTTTTCTTCTTGGCACCTAATTCACGCCTAAGGCTTGGCTTCCTAGAGGTTTTGTGTTCGAAACTTGGTGGAGGAAGTTGTTGCAATTTTTCCTTGAATTTTCATGAAGAAAACATGACATTGCCCTCCAAGAGGGCATTCTGCTCTCCTT
Source organism: Arachis stenosperma (assembly GCF_014773155.1). NCBI lineage: Eukaryota > Viridiplantae > Streptophyta > Magnoliopsida > Fabales > Fabaceae > Arachis > Arachis stenosperma. Next base: position 76,190,158 of record NC_080381.1, read on the forward strand.
GAGGGCAGACTTCCTTGGGTTCCTTGTGTCTCCCTCTTCGAGCCTTGGTGGAAGCATTTTGGTTTATTTTTGCTTGTTTTTGGCCCTTAAAGATGCCTTTCGTTCCTGCCTCAATTGTATGCCAAATATGGATTGCTATATATCGTTGGAAAGCTCTGAATGTCAGCTTTCCAACGCAACTGGAAGCACATCAATTGGACGTCTGTAGCTCAAGTTTTAGCCCTTTGAAGGAGGCATGGTCATGCTGTGAGCGCCCAGATTTTACCTTAGCGAAATTCTTGCTTCCAATCCTCAATGTGCATCACGATTTTGCCCTGCCCTTGGCAAGGGCAGGGCAGTGTGCGTGCTGGCTGCTTCCTTCCTTGATTTGGTCATGGGCCACGCTTTTAAAAGCGTGGCCTAAGGCTCCAAAGTGTACCCCAACTTCAAAGTGTACCCCAAAGCTCTTTTTTTCTCCTTTTTTTGTGCTTCTTTGCTTCTTTTTCTTCTTATTTCCTACAAGATTTATAAAATTAAAATATCAAGAAAATATATCATTTAAGTACAAAAAGCATTCAATATTTAAGCACAAATCATCAATTTCTTGTATGAAAAAGCATAGAAAATGGGTATATGATGACATGTCATCACAACACCAAACTTAAATCTTGCTTGTCCCCAAGCAAGAAAAGAATCATGCAATAAAGATTGACAATCCAAGGTAAGAAGAATAGCAACTCAATGTTCATGGTAAGCTAGTTTTCTAAGCATGCTTCAATCACAAAAGAAATGTAAATGATTGATGCTTCTATCTAGCTCAATTTATGAAATCTTTTTCTTATAATTCTTCCTTGAAACAAGCTTTTGATTTTTTTTTTCTCCTTTTGGGTGCTTTGCCCCATGAGTTAATAACAAAGCTACGACTTCTAAATGCTTTGTTTTCAAGTATTACCACTTGATACATAAGCACCACAAGCATTTAATTAGAGGACTTCATTAAGCTCATTTTTTCTTTTCTTTTCTTGACTCTCTAATCATTGATGCTCAGAGCCTTGAGCTTTGAGGGAGTGCTTTTGCACTTGAGCCTAGCCTTGACTTCTAAGTGTTTTGTTTTCAAGCATTTGGCTTGATACATAAACACCACAAGCACTTAGCAAATAAATTGCCATTGGTACTCAGAGCCTTCAGCTTCCTCATTCTTTCCCTTTTTCTTTTCTTGCTTTAATTGTATTTGCTTCTTCAAGGTTTTCATGATTTCAAAAGATTTCACAAAATATACTAGATGAAAAACTTCAATTAAATAAAATCCAATACAATTGAGCAACAATCAATCATACTAGCTTTCCAATACTTGTACGCACATGCTAGATTCTTCTTTAATTCCTTGTTTGTTTATGATCATGATGCTTTTTTTTGCTTTTGAATTCACAAAGCTCAAGTTGGTAGTTATAATGCCACAGCAACATGTTACAAATCAAAATTTAGCCTATGCTTATTCATACCACACATGCATACAAAGAAGATAATGTGACAATCATGCAATTTAAAGTGCTAGAAACAAATGAGAGGAAAAGGAACTTTAAAACCTTGTAGTCCATCTTCTCTATTGTTGTCATTTTCCTCCCATTCTTCTCCTTCCCATACCAACTCAGAATGCTTGCTCATCCTCAAGCAACAATTAGAACAATGGCTATGGGGCTAAGATGGATCATGAATGTCTTACACAATGAAATGTTAGTAGTACATGTGTTTTGAGCAAGCAAAAATGAAAAATAACAATCAAGGCACAAGAGACAGCGACATTTGATTGCAAGCATAAGAAGGTGTGCACAATACTTTGCATAAAGAATAAGTGGCACACCAAACTTAGTGTGACACTTTCACTTGGAATTGATGCAAGTATCTAATAGATATTGGAACCAAATTTTGTTGCATAGCAACACCAAACATAGAATGCAATCATATGTCAATTTTATTTAAAACAAAACTAAATGAAACTGTTGTATGTTAAAGACAATCACCAAGCCAATAATCTGTCATGAATAAAGCTCTTTTGGTAATGTATTAACAAACACAGTAAATAAGCAAACTAAAATGAAAGCATTAAAAACAAAGAATTAACTAAAGTAAACAGAATAACAAAATATCAAACCAAAAGAAAATTAAAACACTGCAAAGACATTATCGTTATGCAGACAAGTGGTGTTGTTGAATGATTTGCATAGAAAAATAGGTGGCACACCAAACTTAAAATCTTGGTGTGTCACTTTCATTTTTTGATTTGATGCAATCATCCAAAAAGATTGAAAATGTGTTGCATAGCAACACCAAACTTAGAATGTAACCATATGCCAATTTATTGAATTTAAACAAAGTAAAGAAAGAAAACAAAGCAGAGAAGAGAAATTATACCTACGGTTGGGTTACCTCCCAACAAGTGCTCTTTTAGTGTCATTAGCTTGACATGTTGTTCTTCACTTTCTTCCTCTTCTTCCAGTTTGTTAAGAGGAATGACCTCAAAGGAGGGAAAGATTCAGCTAGTGTCCCTTGTCTTGGCCTTTCCTCAGCAAGCTTCCTTTTGCAAATGACTTGATTGGTCTTGCTTGCTGGATTAGGGACAGAATTGGCGTTCTTGTTAGTTGCCTTCACTTCTTTGAATTCAAGACTTGGTTGTTGTGTGATTATTGGAGTTTTGTATTCATCCAGGGCTTTTTGCATTGGTGGTTCCATGAGCTTTTCTTCTATGTACTTCTCTGCTTCACTTGAGTTTGACTTCTCTTGAGTATCCTCCTCACTAGCTTGTTCTTCCACTTCCTCTTTTACACTCAACATTTTCTTTAATAGCTCTTTCATGGAGGAGGTTTGTTGATTTTCCCAAGCTTTCTTCATCTCCTCTTCATATTTTTCGATCAGTGTTGAGCATCTTTTGTCCAGGGGAGTTTGAGGAGGTTGTGAGTGTTCAGGTTCTCTTGTCATCTCAAGTGCAGTTTTAGGTTCAAATGTTTCCACCACCTCTTCCTTCTTTGCAATTTCACTTGATACAGTAGCCTCTTTATCATGCTCTTCCACTTTCTCCTTCACATCCATCAATTGGCCTTCATTTTCCTTGCTCAGTGGTTCTACGCTCCTCCTTGTTTGCTCTAAGGGGCCATTCATCTTCTTGAAGATGATTTCTTTCCAGGATTGGGGTTGTGTGTATCTTTCCACGAGTTTTTGATGTATTTCAATGGCTTGAAGGTAATCCTCATCAGGTGGTTCAAGAGATGAAGGTTGAGAGTAATAATAATCAAGTGATGAAGAACTTTCAAATGAGAAACTGGGATGTGAGGGTGGATGCTCTTCCATTCTTTGATGATACTTCCATCCACCATGAGGATAATGATATGAATCATTTGTGGTGGTGGTTGGTATCCCATATGATTTTCTTGCTCATCTTGTGTCTCTGAAGCAAATCTCCATGAATTGGAGTGCTCAGAATGTGTATTCTCTTGGTGATATTCCCAGCCACCATTAGAGATTGGTGATGGTGGGTAATATCCCATAAAATTTGTTTGATCATAAGATGAGTTGAACTCCATTTGAATTTTGTAAAACACAACACCACGGAAAATTGAAATTCATATCTCAGAGATGATTTTTTTAGTGAGGCAATAACTCAAACACCTTGGTTTCAACTTAGAACAGAGAACAAAAATAAAGAAAATGCTTGATCTAGACTTCTCACCCACTTAATCATTGTTGATCTAATCAATCCCCGGCAACGGCGTCAAAAACTTGATGGTGTTTTTGTGGAAAAACAAATTTCCAACACACAAATCCAACCGGCAAGTGTACCGGGTCGCATCAAGTAGTAATAACTCACTTAGAGTGAGGTCGATCCCACAGGGATTGATGGATCAAGCAACTTTAGTGGGTGATTAGTTTAGTCAAGCTAACATTGAAGTGAATTTGGATGAAGTGTAGCCAACAGAAAGTAAATAGCAAGGAAAATTAAAGTGCAGAAAGTAAATTGGCAAGTAACTTAAAGAGCAAGAAATGTAAATTGCAAGAATCTTAAATGACAAGAAATGTAAATTGCATTAAATGTAAAGGGGAGCGGGTGCTGGAAATTAAAGGAAGCAATAGATTAAGCAACTAGAAATTTAAATTGCAGAAAATGTAAATGTGCAGGAAATTAAATCAAGCTCAATGTGAATAAAGATGTGAAAGTGGAGAATGCAGAAAAGGAAATTGCAGAAAAGTAAATGTAGCAGAAGAGGAATAAAATAGAAAGTAAAATGCAGCTCAATTTCAATAGCTAAAGGAAAGTTGAAGATCTCAGGGGTGGAGAAGACTAGAAAACAAGTCTAGATCTCAATCCCTTCCTTGATCAAAGTAGAAAGCAAATTGAAGAAGAAAGAAAGATGAAAGCCGTAGAGAAAAACTTGGATCCAAAACTCAATTCACTGAATTATGCAGAAGAGTAACAAGAGAAATCTTAGACCAAGAGGGAAACAGAATTCCTTCACTCTCAATCCCAGATTTAAGACAGAAAAAATAAAGGAAAAGAGCTCTCCCTACAAAGATGGAATTGGTGCCTTATATAGGCTTTACAAAATTAAAACAAAATGAAAATCCTAATTCTAGCTTGTTCTTGTGCCTTTGAGTCATGTTGAGTGGGCTTTGCTTGCTTGTATTTGAGGGAGAATGGGTCTTGGATGGCCTTGATTTAATTTGGTGAGGAATGGAATTAAATTGAATTTCGGTTGATTTTGGCCCATATGCTCCCAGGAGGCTGCCCTGCCCTTGTGGAGGGCAGGGCAGAAAATTGATGCTTGTTGGTGCGGCTTTGGTGCGGCCAGGATCGAGCTTGATGCGCAGAATGCTGCCCTGCCCGCGCCAAGGGCAGGGCAGGAAAAGTTGGTGCGCCAGAATTTGCTTTGGTGCGCTGTTGGTGCTGCCAGAATCAAGAATTGGTGCGCCAGAATTGTGCGCGTGTGCGTGCCACAAAAGATGCTGCCCTGCCCTTGCGGAGGGCAGGGCAATGTTTCCTTTGGGGAGTACCAAGTTCGAATCCCATGGAGTGCATTGCTTGGCTTTTTCTTCTTGGCACCTAATTCACGCCTAAGGCTTGGCTTCCTAGAGGTCTTGTGTTCGAAACTTGGTGGAGGAAGTTGTTGCAATTTTTCCTTGAATTTTCATGAAGAAAACACGACATTGCCCTCCAAGAGGGCATTCTGCTCTCCTTGAGGGCAGACTTCCTTGGGTTCCTTGTGTCTCCCTCTTCGAGCCTTGGTGGAAGCATTTTGGTTTATTTTCGCTTGTTTTTGGCCCTTAAAGATGCCTTTCGTTCCTGCCTCAATTGTACGCCAAATATGGATTGGTATATATCGTTGGAAAGCTCTGAATGTCAGCTTTCCAACGCAACTGGAAGCACATCAATTGGACGTCTGTAGCTCAAGTTATAGCCCTTTGAAGGAGGCATGGTCATGCTGTGAGCGCGCAGATTTTACCTTAGCGAAATTCTTGCTTCCAATCCTCAATGTGCATCACGATTCTGCCCTGCCCTTGGCAAGGGCAGGGCAGTGTGCGTGCTGGCTGCTTCCTTCCTTGATTTGGTCATGGGCCACGCTTTTAAAAGCGTGGCCTAAGGCTCCAAAGTGTACCCCAACTTCAAAGTGTACCCCAAAGCTCTTTTTTTCTCCTTTTTTTGTGCTTCTTTGCTTCTTTTTCTTCTTATTTCCTACAAGATTTATAAAATTAAAATATCAAGAAAATATATCATTTAAGTACAAAAAGCATTCAATATTTAAGCACAAATCATCAATTTCTTATATGAAAAAGCATAGAAAATGGGTATATGATGACATGTCATCAAGCAACAATTAATCATACTAGCTTTCCAATACTTGTATGCACATGCTAAACTCTTCTTTAATTCCTTGTTTGTTTATGATCATGATGCTTTACTACTTTTGAACTCTCAGAATTCAAGTTGGTAGTTATAATGCCACAGCAACATGTTACAAATCAAGATTCAAGCTATGCTTTATTCATACACACATGTAAACAGAGAAGATAAAGACAATCATGAAATTTAAGTGCTGGAAATAAATGAGAAGAAAAGGAGCTCTACAACCTTGTAGTTCATCTTCATTGTTGTTGTCCTTTTTCTTCTATTCTTCTTCTTTCCCTTGCCAAACTCAGAATGCTTGCTCATCCTCAAGCATCAATTAGAACAATGGCTATGGGGCTAAGATGGATCATGAATGTCTTACACAATAAAATGTTAGTAGCACATATGTTTTAAGCAAGCAAAATGAAAGATAACAATCAAGGCACCAGAGACAGAGACATTTTGATTGCAAACATAAGAAGGTGAGCACAATACATTGCATAAAAAATAAGTGGCACACCAAACTTAGTGTGACACTTTCACTTGAAATTAATGCAAGTATCTAGTAAGCATTGGAACCAAATTTTGTTGCATAGCAACACCAAACTTAGAATGCAACCATATGTCAATTTATTTGAACTAAAACTAAACAAAAGAAACTGTTATTTGTTAAATATAATCACCAAATGAAGAGTCTGTCATGAATAAGGATGTCTTGGTGATGTATTAACAAAAATAGTTAATGAAAGAGAGCATTAAAAACAAGTAAATGAATGAAACAAAGAGATAACAAAAATTATCCAACTAAGAAGAAGAAAAATAACACTGCAAAAGGCAATATGATTATGCAGATAAGTGATGTTGCTTGAATGATTTGCATAGAAAATAAGTGGCACACCAAACTTAGAATCTTTGTGTATCACTTTCATTTTTTATTTGATGCAATCATCCAAAAATATTGAAAATAGTTGCACGGCAACACCAAACTTAGAATGTAATCATATGCCAATTTATTGAAATTTAAACAAAGCATGGAGAAGAAATGTACCTACTGTCTACCTGTTCTTCACTTTCTTCCTCTTCTTCCAGTTTGTAAAGAGGAATGACCTCAAAGTGGGAGGAGATTCAGCTAGTGTCCCTTGTCTTGGCCTCTTCTCAGCAAGCTTCCTTTTGAATTTGGCTTGATTGAGCTTGCTTGCTGGTTTAGGGACAGAATTGGTGCTCTTGCTAGTTGCCTTCACTTCTTTGGATTCAAGACTTGGTTGCTGTGTGATGTTGGAGTCTTCTTTTCATCAAGAGCCTCTTGTATTAGTGGTTCCCTGAGCCTTTCCTCTTTTTTCTTTACTTCACTTGAGTGTGAATTCTCTTGAGTATCTTCCTCCATTTTTTCTTCATGATTTTCCATTAATTCCTTTGGGAGGGAATCTTTATGTTTCATTGTCACCTCTAGTAGCTTTTGTGATTGTAAAATTCTTGGCTCATGTCCCTCATCCTTTATTGCAATTTCACTTGCAACAGGGACCTTTTGTTCTTATTTTTCCACTTCCTTAAATTGGTCTTCATCCTCACTATTTGATGGTTCAAAGATCCCCCTTGTTTGCTCTAAGGGCCCATTCATCTTCTTGAAGATGATTTCTTTCCAGGATTAGGATTGTGTGTATCTTTCCACGAGTTTTCTATGTATTTCAATGGCTTGGCATCGGCTTTCTAAGGGTTCTTTGGACCATTGAAGGTAATCCTCGTCTGCTGGTTCAAGAGATGAAGGTTGAGAGTAATTTTGGTGACATGGATGTGTTGTGGTGAAGTTGTGTTGAGGGGTGTGGAATGAGTTGTGTGATTGATGGGATGACTTGTATGGATTTTGGAGGAAACTTTGTGTTGAGGCATAATCAAGTGATGAAGGACTTTCAATTGAGAAACAGGGAAGTGAGGGTGGATGCTCTTTCATTCCTTGGTGATACTTCCATCCACCATGAGGATAATGATATGAATCATTTTGTAGTGGTGGTTGGTATCCCTCATGATTCTCTTGCTCATCTTGAGGTTCTGAAACAAATCTCCATAGAATGGAGTGCTCAGAATTTGTATCTTCTTGGTGATATTCCCAACCATCATTAGAATAATGACTTGAATCATATTGTGATGGTGGGCAATATCCCATGAAGTTTGTTTGATTAAAAGATGAGGTGAACTCCATTTGAATTTTGTAAAACACAACACTAATGAAAATTGAAATTCATGTCACAGAGAAAGAATTTCTTAGTAAGGCAAAAACACAAACACCTTGGTTTCAACTTAGAAAAAAATAAAAAAAATGCTTGATCTAGACTTCTCACCCACTTAATCATTGTTGATCTAAATCAATCCCCGGCAACGGCGCCAAAAACTTGATGGTGTTTTTGTGGAAAAACGAATTTCCAAACACATAGATCTAACCGGCAAGTATACCGGGTCGCATCAAGTAGTAATAACTCACAAGAGTGAGGTCGATCCCACAGGGATTGATGGATCAAGCAACTTTAGTGGGTGATTAGTTTAGTCAAGCTAACATTGAAGTGAAATTGGATGAAATGTAGCCAACAGAAAGTAAAATAGCAGTGAATTTAAAGCTGCAGAATGTAAATGGCAGGAAACTTAAAGAGCAAGAAAAGTAAATGGACAAAATCTTAAATGACAAGAAAGGTAAATTGCATAAAAAATAAAGGGGCTGGGGTGCTGGAAATTAAATAGAACAATAGATCAGAACTCAAAACTCTTGTAGCAAGCTTAAATTGCAAGAAAGTAAATTGGGAGCAATGTAAACAGTGAAGCAAAATTGCAGTGAATCGGAACTTAGAGCAATTGCAGAGGAATTAGAATTGTGCAGGAAATGCAAATGAGATTTGCAGTAAGCTTAATGTAAACTGAATTGAGGAACCAAACAGAAAGTAAAATGCAGCTCAATTGCAATAGCTAAAGAAAAGTTGAAGATCTCAGGGGTTGGATGAGACTAGAGAACAAGTCTAGATCTCACTCCCTTCCTGATCTAACAGAAAACAAGTTTGCAGAAGAAAGAAGAATGGAAGTAGCAAATGAAAACTCAAATTCAATCCTCAATTTCTTAGAATTATGCAGCAAGGCAAAACAAAGAGAAATCTCAAAGGGAGAATGAAACAGAATTCCTTCAATTCTCCACCCAAGATTCAAACTCAGAAAAGAAAAACTAAAGAGAGAGCTCTCTACTACTACTCCTAATGCTCCCTAGTGGAGCTAGCCTTCCTTCTAATGGAGATCCCCTAACAAAATGAAAATGATGCCTTATATAGGCTTTACAAAGTGACAGTGAGAAGCACGACAATTCTCTCCAAGAGAGCACTCTGCTCTCCTTGAGAGCAGACTTCCTTGGTTTCCTTGTGTCTCCCTCTTCGAGCCTTGGTGGAAGCACTTTGGTTTATTTTCGCTTATTTTTTGCCCTTAAAGATGCCTTTCACTCATGCCTCAGTTTTTCACCAAATATGGATTACTATATATCGTTGGAAAGCTCTGAATGTCAGCTTTCTAGCGCAACTGAAAGCACATCAATTGGACGTTCGTAGCTCAAGTTATAGCCCTTTGAAGTAGGCATGGTCATGCTGTGAGCGCCCAGATTTTAACTTAGCGAAAATTTGCTTCCAACCTCATTTTGTTTCATCAAGATATTGCCCTGCCCTTGGCAAGAGCAGGGCAATGTGCGTGCTGGTTGCTTCCTCCCTTAATTTGGCCATGGGCTACGCTTTTAAAAGCATGGCCTAAGGCTCCAAAGTGTGTCCCAACTTCAAAGTGTGCCCCAAAGCTCTTTTTTTCTCCTTTTTAGCTTATTTTGTGCTTCTTTGCTTCTTTTTCTTTTTATTTCCTACAAGATTTATAAAATTAAAAGATCAAGGAAATATTCCAATTAAGCACAAAAGCATTCAATATTTAAGCACAAATCATCAATTTCTTGTATGAAAAAGCATAGAAAAACATGACATGGTGACATGTCATCATATCTCTACATCTACCGCAACCTCAAGCGGAGATAGCACTGATGAGGGAGATGGAGAACATTTCGGATCCGGCCATCTATTGTGCATCACTTATAGCACGGAGGACCGTGCTAAGTTTTAAGTGTGGGGAGGTCGGCCGACCGATCTCCGTAGGTAATACCCGAATAAACTTTTGAATCTCTTTGTTAGTTAGGATAGGTTACATAATTAGGTTTTCTTTTACACCATTTGCATGATAAGTGATGTGTGGAAAATGATCCAACACAAAACTCACCGGCAAGTGTACCGGGTCGCATCAAGTAATAAAACTCACGGGAGTGAGGTCGATCCCACAGGGATTGAAGGATTGAGCAATTTTAGTTCAGTGGTTGATTTAGTCAAGCAAATCAAGTATTGGTTGAGTGATTTTGTATCCAACAGTAAGTAAATAGCAGAGAATGTAAAGGGAGAGGGATGAATTGCAGAAATTAAAGAGAATTGAAAGTAAAGGTGTTGAATCTTAAAGAACAAGAAATTAAATGACTGAAACTTAAAGTGCAAGAAATGTAAATTGCAGTAACTTAAAGTGCAAGAAATATAAATTGCTTGAATGAAAAAGGGATTTGAGGACTGGGATTTCAGAGTTTAAGCAAGGGAAATTAAATTGCAGTAATTAATAAAGCAAGAGATGAATTGAAAGTAACTAGAATTCAAACAGAAGATGAAAATGTAATTTCAGCAGTGGTTCAACAGAAGAACCAAAAGGAAAATTGGATCTCAGGACTCCAGAGACTAGATAGCAGAGTCTAGATCTCAATTGCCTTCCCAGATCCAAGTTCACAAATCAATTAAAGAGAAATTAAAGGTTGAGCACTAGAGGAAATGGAATTGAACTCGATTATGCAGAAGGGAAATTAAAGAGATCTTGAATGGAGATTGAAACAGAAATTCCTCAATTCTTCACACCCAAGACTCAAACAAGAAAAGTAAAAAGTGCTCAAGCAAGAACGAGGAAGAAGAGAGATCAATTCTCCTTCCCAATTCTCTAAAATCTCAGTTCCAAGCTCTCAAAGAAAAATCAAGTCTAAAGATGTGAAAATTCAAAAATCCAAAAGAAGGTTCTAACTACATCAAACTATCTCCTATTTATACACTTTCTATTCTTGGATTTTGGAATTTGGATAGGCTTTTGGTTTGGTGAAGAAATGAATTAAATTGGATTTTTAATCCAATTTTTAGCCCATGAAGAAGTTGGCTCCAGGAGGCTGCTCTGCTCTTGTGGAGAGCAGAGCAGGGAAATGGTGCATGCGGCCTCATTGCGTGCGTGCTAAGCGTGTGATGCACGTTCAAGATGCTGCCCTGCCCATGCGGAGAGCAAGGCAGTGTGCATGCATGCTTGCCTTCCGTGCTTGCTGCGCGTGATGCCCCTGACCGTGCGTGCTTGGTGCGCACTTGTGTGCTGCCCGTGCCAAGAAATGCTGCTCTGGTCTCCTTGTGGGCAGCGCAGCAAGGCACAAAGGGTGAGGTCCCAGGTTCGAAACCTGGTGGAAGCACACGCTGCCCCTTTTTCCTTGGTTTTCTTGGCACCAAAGTAACGCCTAGTTCCTTGCTTCCCCAAGGTCTTGTGTTCGATTCTTGGAGATTGAAAACAAGCCAATTTTGCTTGTTTTCCTTGTATTTGAGCGCTACTCCTTTCCTCCTTGTTCTTGGGTTCGAAACCCATGAATAACACTAGGGGAGCAATTTCCTTTAAATTTTTCTTGGATGAAGCCCGATATTGCTCTTGTGGAGGGCAGGGCAGAATTTTTGCTTCCTTTGGTCCTTGGCATGGAATTGTGCTCCGCTCTTATTGTGGGCAGGGCAGTGATGATTTTGGAGGCTTAGTTCATTATGCTGCTCTCTTGGAGAGCAGTGTGCTCTTGTGGAGAGCAGTGTTTGCTTCCTCCTTTTATGTTGCACCACACTTCTCCTCCCATGGCCACACTTCTTAAGCCACGTTTTGCTTCTTTTCTTTCTTTCTTCACCTACAAGAAACCAAAGCAACCAATCAAAGTATCTCCAAACTCATGAGGTTTATAATTCATTAAAATCAATTACTTTTAGCTCAAACCTCATGATTTAGCATCAATTTAATGGTGGTTGTTTGATTTAAAGAAGTCATGCATTTTCATTCCAAATTACTTACTTAGGATGCAAGAAAGTGCATAAAGACTAGTGAAACAAGTGAAATTAGCTTGAAAAATGGGTATATGATGACTTGTCATCAATAAGTCTACTTGGTTGGAGTAATGAATTCTTCCCTAGGAAACTAAGATTTTAAGGCAATCTTACCAATTTTAAAAATTTTTTTGGAACATGGATTTTGAGTTAAGAATACAAGCAAGTGAGTTTTGAGCCTTATTGCATGGCTACATCTTGTAGTCATTTATCTTCCTTCTTGTGTACATTGTTCTCTCTCTATGAGTATGATCCTTACTTTGTTTGACTCTATATGTCCATTGTTGCACGTGTGAATGCATGTATATGATTGAGGCTATCAATTCACTTAGCCACTACCCAAATAGCCTTACCATATGAACAACCCTTGCAACCATTTTTGAGCCTACGCTTAACCCACTCATTCTTAATTCTAGCACATTACAAGCCAAGAAGCGAAAAAACCATGAATGTCCCTATGTGAATCTTTGATTGGCTTAGACTAGCGTGTGTGTGTCATTCAAGTGTGGGAAGATAGGGTGGGACATTGGTTGAGGAAAAAGGATGTTTTTGCTTTATATTTCTGTGTTTGGGAATCGTGTACATATTCATGCGTTAACTAAATGTAAGACCTTATACATTGATAATCTTGAAAAAAGAAAAAGAGAAAAGAAAAAAAAGAAAAGAAGAAAGAAAAAAATAATAATTGTAGATAGCAAAAGAAAAAAAAGAAAGTAATAAAAGGGGACAAAATGCCCCAAGGAGAAGCCCAATAAAGAATCAATGCATGAGTGTTGTGAAATGAAAAGGAAATGTATGAATATGTGGAAAAAGTGAAAAAGGGTAGCTAGACTAGAGTATAATTATATAGGATATTGATGAGCGGATAATTTATACGCTTTTTGGCACTGTTTTTAGTATGTTTTTAGTACATTTTCGTTAGTTTTTATTATATTTTTATTAATTTTTATTTAAAATTCATTTTTTCTGGACTTTACTATGAGTTTGTGTGTTTTTCTGTGATTTCAGGTATTTTCTGGCTGAAATTGAGGGACCTGAGCAAAAATCAGATTCAGAGGCTGAAAAGCGCTGCAGATGCTGTTGGATTCTGAGCTCCCTGTACTCGAAGTGGATTTTTTGGAGTTACAGAAGCCCAATTGGCGCGCTCTCAATTACGTTGGAAAGTAGACATCCAGGGCTTTCTAGCAATATATAATAGTATATACTTTGCTCAGGAATTGATGGCCCAAACCGGCATTCCAAATCAGCTTCAGAATTCCCGGCGTTTAAACGCCGGAACTGGCACAAAAGTTGGAGTTAAACGCCCAAACTGGCACAAAAGCCGGCGTTTAACTCCAGGAAAAGTCTCTACACATGAAAGCTTCAATGCTCAGCCCAAGCACACAACAAGTGGACCCCGGAAGTGGATTCTTACGTCATTTACTTATTCTTGTAAACCCTAGGTCACTAGTTCAACATAAATAGGACTTTTTGCTATTGTATCTGTACCTTGATGAGCGGATAATTTATACGCTTTTTGGCATTGTTTTTAGGAAGTTTTTAATAAGTTTAAGCTACTTTTAGGGATGTTTTCATTAGTTTTTATGTTAAATTCACATTTCTGGACTTTACTAGGAGTTTGTGTGTTTTTCTGTGATTTCAGGTAATTTCTGGCTGAAATTGAGGGACTTGAGCAAAACTCTGAAAAGGGCTGACAAAAGGACTGCTGATGCTGTTGGAATCTGACCTCCCTACACTCAAAATGGATTTTCTAGAGCTACAGAACTCCAAATGGCGCGCTCTCAACGGCGTTGGAAAGTAGACATCCAGAGCTTTCCAGCAATATATAATAGTCCATAGTTTATTCGGAAATTGACGACGTAACTTGGCGTTGAACGCCAAGTACATGCTGCTGTCTGGAGTTAAACGCCAGAAACACGTCATGATCCGGAGTTGAACGCCCAAAACACGTTATAACTTGGAGTTCAACTCCAAGAAAAGCCTCAGCTCGTGGATAGACCAAGCTCAGCCCAAACATACACCAAGTGGGCCCCGGAAGTGGATCTATGCATCAATTACTTACTTCTGTAAACCCTAGTAGCTAGTTTACTATAAATAGAACTCTTTACTATCATATTATCATCTTGGGGACGATTAGTTCTCAGATCAAGGGGGCTGGCCATTCGGCCATGCCTGAACCTTTCACTTATGTATTTTCAACGGTGGAGTTTCTGCACACCATAGATTAAGGGTGTGGAGCTCTGCTGTACCTCAAGTTTCAATACAATTATTATTACTTTCTATTCAATTCTCTTTTATTCTTATTCCAAGATATACGTTGCACTTCAACTTGATGAATGTGATGATCCGTGACACTCATCATCATTCTCACCTATGAACGCGCGTGATTGACAACCACTTCCGTTCTACCTTAGGCCGGGCGCATATCTCTTAGATTCTCCAACAGAATCTTCATGGTATAAGCTAGATAGATGGCGGCATTCATGAGGATCCGGAAAGTCTAAACCTTGTCTGTGGTATTCCGAGTAGGATTCTGGGATTGAATGACTGTGACGAGCTTCAAACTCGCGATTGCTGGGTGTGATGACAAGCGCAAAAGGATCAATGGATCCTATTCCAACATGATCGAGAACCAACAGCTGATTAGCCGTGCTGTGACAGAGCATAGGAACGTTTTCACTGAGAGGATGGGATGTAGCCACTGACAACGGTGATGCCCTACATACAGCTTGCCATGGAAAGGAGTAAGAAGGATTGGATGAATGTAATAGGAAAGTAGAGATTCAAGAGGAGCACAGCATCTCCATACACTTATCTGAAATTCCCACTATTAATTTACATAAGTATCTCTATCCTATTTTATTTTTTGTTTATTTTTATTAATCATATTTGATGCCCTACATACAGCTTGCCATGGAAAGGGGAGAAGGATTGGATGAATGTAATAGGAAGTAGAGATTCAAGAGGAGCACAGCATCTCTCATTATTTATTTAATTAATTTACTAAGTATCTCTATCCTATTTTTTTTTTATTTTTATTATCATTTTTTTCTAAATTCCATAATTTATCATGACTGGGATTTACAAGATGACCATAGCTTGCTTCATACCAACATCTCTGTGGATCGACCCTTACTCACGTAAGGTATTTGGACGACCCAGTACACTTGCTGGTTAGTTGAACGGAGTTGTGTCCACACATAAGTGCCATAATAATGATTCTATACAACACAAAGAATACTACTTGATGTGATCACATTTCGTGCACCAAGTTTTTGGCGCCGTTGGGGATTGTTCGAGTATGGACAACTGACGGTTCATCATGTTGCTCAGATTAGTTTTCTTTTCAAAAAGTTTTCTAAAATCTTTCAAAAATATTTTTTATTATTCGTTTTTTTTTAATATATTTTCGAAAAAAATATAAAAATCATAAAAATCATAAAAAAAAATTTTTGTGTTTCTTGTTTGAGTCTTGAGTCAATTTTTATGTTTGGTGTCAATTGCATGCTTTAAAAAATTTTTCTTTGCATTTTTTTCGAAAATTCCATGCATTCATAGTGTTCTTCATGATCTTCAAGTTGTTTGGTAAGTTCTTGTTTGATCTTGATGTTTTCTTGTTTTGTGTTGTTTGTTGTTTTCATGTGCATTTTTCGTTTGTTAGAGTCCATGCATAAAGATTTCTAAGTTTGGTGTCTTGCATGTTTCTTTGCATTAAAAATTTTTCAAAAATATGTTCTTGATGTTCATCATGATCTTCAAAGTGTTCTTGGTGTTCATCTTGACATTCATAGTATTCTTGCATGCTTGTGTTTTGATCCAAAATTTTCATGTTTGGGTCACTTTTGTGTTTTTTCTCTCATCTTTAAAAATTCAAAAATAAAAAAATATCTTTTCCTTATTTCTCTCCAAATTTTCGAAATTTGAGTTGACTTAGTCAAAATTTTAAATAATTAGTTTCTTACAAGTCAAGTCAAATTCTCAATTTTTAAAAAATCTTATCTTTTCAAAATATTTTTCAAAAATCATATCTTTTTCATTTTTTTATTTATTTTCGAAAATTTTAAAAATTATTTTCAAAAATCTTTTTCTTATCTTTTATATCTAATTTTCGAAAAATAGCTAACAATTAATGTGATTGGTTCAAAAATTTGAAGTTTGTTACTTCTTGATAAGAAAGGTTCAATCTTTAAATTCTAGAATCTATCTTGTAGTTCTTGTTAGTTAAGTCATTTTAAAAATTAAATCTTTTTCAAAATATCTTTTTCTTAAAAATCTTATCTTTTTATCTTATCTTTTTCAAAATTTTATCTTTTTCAAAAATTTGATTTCAAAAAATATCTTATCTATCTTCTTATCTTCTTATCTTTTAAAATTAAAATTTCAAATCTTTTTCAATCAACTAACTAACTTTTTGTTTGCTTTTTATCTTTTTCAAAACAACTAACTACTTCTCCCTCTCCAATTTCGAAAATATCTCATCCTTTTTCAAAATTCTTTTTAATTAATTTAATTATTTTTAATTTAAATTTAATCTTATTTCTTATCCAATTTTCGAAATTACTAACTCCTTTTTTAAAAAAAAATTATTTTCGAAATTCACTATCCCTTCTCCTCTTCTATTTATTTAATTATTTACTAACACTTCTCTTCACCTCTCTTCATCTAAATATCCGAACCCATTCTTCTTCACTCTCCTCCCCTTTCTTCTTCTACTAACATAAAGGAATCTCTATACTGTGACATAGAGGATTCCTCTTTCTTTTCTTGTTTTTTTCTCTTTCATATGAGCAGGAATAAGGACAAAAGCACTCCATCATTCTCCATGAAATAAGAGAAGATCAAAAAGCAATGAGGGAGGAGCAACAAAGGCAAGGAAGGGACATAGAAGAGCTTAAGGAACATCATTGGTCCTTCAAGAAGAAGACGCAACTAAGGTGGACTCATTCCTTGTTCTTATTTCTCTGCCTTTTCGGTTTTTATGCTTCATGTCTATCTATATTTTGTGCCTCTACTAAATGATCATTAGTAGTTAGTAACTATGTCTTAAAGTTATGAATAAATCCATTAATCCTTCACCTCTCTTAAATGAAAAATGTTTTAATTCAAAAGAACAAGAAGTACATGAATTTCGAATTTATCCTTAAATTTAGTTTAATTATATTGATGTGGCAACAATATTTTTTGTTTTCTGAATGAATGCTTGAACAGTGCATATGTCTTTTGATCTTGTTGTTTATGAATGTTAAAATTGTTGGCTCTTGAAAGAATGATGAACAAGGAGAAATGTTATTGACAATCTGAAAAATCATGAAATTGATTCTTGAAGCAAGAAAAAGCAGTGAATAGCAAAAGCTTGCGAAAAAAAATAATTGGCAAAAAAAAAATATTTTGAAAAAAAAGATAAAAAGCAAGCAGAAAAAGCCAATAGCCCTTAAAACCAAAAGGCAAGGGTAAAAAGGATCCAAAGCAAAAGAGTGTGCTTAAGAGCTCTGGACACCACTAACTGGGGACTCGAGCAAAGCTGAGTCACAATCTGAAAAGGTTCACCCAGTTATGTGTCTGTGGCATTTATGTATCCGGTGGTAATACTGGAAAACAAAGTGCCTAGGGCCACGGCCAAGACTCAAAAAGTAGCTGTGTTCAAGAATCAACATACTTAACTAGGAGAATCAATAACACTATCTGAAATTCTAAGTTCCTAGAGAAGCCAATCATTCTAAACTTCAAAGGAAAAAGTGAGATGCCAAAACTGTTCAGAAGCAAAAAGCTACAAGTACCGCTCATCTGATTAGAACTAATATTCATTGATATTCTGAATTTATAGTATATTCTCTTCTTTTTATCCTATTTGATTTTCAGTTGCTTGGGGATAAGCAACAATTTAAGTTTGGTGTTGTGATGAGCGGATAATTTATACGCTTTTTGGCATTGTTTTTAGGAAGTTTTTAATAAGTTTAAGCTACTTTTAGGGATGTTTTCATTAGTTTTTATGTTAAATTCACATTTCTGGACTTTACTAGGAGTTTGTGTGTTTTTCTGTGATTTCAGGTAATTTCTGGCTGAAATTGAGGGACTTGAGCAAAACTCTGAAAAGGGCTGACAAAAGGACTGCTGATGCTGTTGGAATTTGACCTCCCTGCACTCAAAATGTATTTTCTAGAGCTACAGAACTCCAAATGGCGCTCTCTTAACGGCGTTGGAAAGTAGACATCCAGAGCTTTCCAGCAATATATAATAGTCCATACTTTATTCGGAAATTGACGACGTAACTTGGCGTTGAACGCCAAGTACATGCTGCTGTCTGGAGTTAAACGCCAGAAACACGTCATGATCCGGAGTTGAACGCCCAAAACACGTTATAACTTGGAGTTCAACTCCAAGAAAAGCCTCAGCTCGTGGATAGACCAAGCTCAGCCCAAACATACACCAAGTGGGCCCCGAAAGTGGATCTATGCATCAATTACTTACTTCTGTAAACCCTAGTAGCTAGTTTATTTTAAATAGAACTCTTTACTATCATATTATCATCTTGGGGACGATTAGTTCTCAGATCAAGGGGGCTGGCCATTCGGCCATGCCTGAACCTTTCACTTATGTATTTTCAACGGTGGAGTTTCTGCACACCATAGATTAAGGGTGTGGAGCTCTGCTGTACCTCAAGTTTCAATACAATTACTATTACTTTCTATTCAATTCTCTTTTATTCTTATTCCAAGATATACGTTGCACTTCAACTTGATGAATGTGATGATCTGTGACACTCATCATCATTCTCACCTATGAACGCACGTGATTGACAACCACTTCCGTTCTACCTTAGGCCGGGCGCATATCTCTTAGATTCCCCAACAGAATCTTCATGGTATAAGCTAGATAGATGGCGGCATTCATGAGGATCCGAAAAGTCTAAACCTTGTCTGTGGTATTCCGAGTAGGATTCTGGGATTGAATGACTGTGACGAGCTTCAAACTCGCGATTGCTGGGTGTGATGACAAGCGCAAAAGGATCAATGGATCCTATTCCAACATGATCGAGAACCAACAGCTGATTAGCCGTGCTGTGACAGAGCATAGGAACGTTTTCACTGAGAGGATGGGATGTAGCCACTGACAACGGTGATGCCCTACATACAGCTTGCCATGGAAAGGAGTAAGAAGGATTGGATGAATGTAATAGGAAAGTAGAGATTCAAGAGGAGCACAGCATCTCCATACACTTATCTGAAATTCCCACTATTAATTTACATAAGTATCTCTATCCTATTTTATTTTCTGTTTATTTTTATTAATCATATTTGATTTTCTAAATTCCATAATTTTATCCTCATGACTGGGATTTACAAGATGACCATAGCTTGCTTCATACCAACAATCTCTGTGGGATCGACCCTTACTCACGTAAGGTATTACTTGGACGACCCAGTACACTTGCTGGTTAGTTGAACGGAGTTGTGTCCACACATAAGTGCCATAATAATGATTCTATACAACAACAAAGAATACTACATTGATGTGATCACAATTTCGTGCACCATACCTCATGACACAATACACGTTTCATATTGTATCTTTAACGGCATGAGTCTCTAAACCCCATGGTTGGGGGTGCGGAGCTCTGCTGTGTCCGAATGGATTAATACAATTACTACTGTTTCTCATTCAATCACGCTTGTTCCTATTCTAAGATATCACTTGTTCCTCAACTTGATGAATGTGATGATCCGTGACACTCATCATCATTCTCACGTATGAACGTGTGCCTGACAACCACCTCCGTTCTACCTTAGATTGAGTAGATATCTCTTGGATTCCTTGATCAGAATCTTTGTGGTATAAGCTAGAACAAATTGGCGGCCATTCTTGAGAATCCGGAAGGTCTAAACCTTGTCTGTGGTATTCTGAGTAGGATTTAGGAATTGAATGACTGTGACGAGCTTCAAACTCGCGATTGTGGGGCGTTAGTGACAGAAGCAAAAGAATCACTGGATTCTATTCCGACATGATCGAGAACCGACAGATGAATAGCTGTGCTGTGACAGAGCGCGTTGAACATTTTCACTGAAAGGATGGGAGGTAGCCATTGACAACGGTGAAACCCAACATACAGCTTGCCATTGAAGGAACCTTGCGTGCATGAAGAAGAAGACAGTAGAAAAGTAGAGATTCAGAAGATGTAGCATCTCCAAAACCTCAACCTGTTCTCCATTACTGCAAAACAAGTACTTATTTCATGTTCTTTTACTTTTTACAACTAAATCTGAGAACTACTGATATCCTGACTAAGAGTTACAAGATAACCATAGCTTGCTTCAGGCCGACAATCTTTGTGGGATCGACCCTTACTCACGTAAGGTATTACTTGGACGACCCAGTGCACTTGCTGGTTAGTTGTGCGGAATTGCAAAAGTGTGATTGTGATTTCGTGCACCAGATATTATATAGGTTAGGTGGGAAGTTTAGGTTAATCAAAAGATCTAATTTTAACCAACTAGCCAAATATATACATATCCACCTTAACCCTAGCCCCATTACAACCTAGGAAAGACCTCATGATACATGTGTACATGCATGTAACAATTGTTGATTGTTAGAGGAAAAACAAAATTTGTAAAAGCATGAAATAGGGGAGAATTGAGTGATTAACCCGATATACCGAGCGGATAGAGTGTAAACACTTCCGGTGAGAGTTCGAAGCTCAAATCCTTGTTCTCGATTCTCATGAGCATTCTTCATGCAAGTTGCGCATATTTCATTTTGATGATTAAAAATTGGTAAGTTTCATGTAGTGCCTATCATCTTGCCCATGTTCTTGAGGGTATCTTAGGAAGATCGATTTGCTCTTAACCAAGTGGATAGTATCACCCATCTTAGTTGCACTCATGTAAGTAGATTGTATGTCATGAATCTCTTGCCTTTGTGATGCTTTGGTCTTTTACTTTTCTCTAAGCATGAGGACATGCTACAATTTAAGTTTGGGGAGGTTGATAAACCCCATTTTTAGGGTTTATCTTGTACTGATTTCAAGGGTTTTATCAATGATCCTACGCTCTTATTCATATGAAAATGCATTATTTGTGTTCCTTTCACAATTTTGCCTCATGGATGAAAACATGCTTCTTTTGCACTAAATTAGATATATTGATAATCCTTCTCTAGTACCATTCGATACCGTGACCCGTGTGTTAAGTGCTTTTAGAGTTTATAGGGCACGAATGACTCAGATGGGAGACTGGGAGCATGCATAAAGGAAAGGAGCATGGAAAAGTGAGCTTTGAAAACTTCAGCATCGATGCGTGTGGGCACATGGCGCGTCCGCATAGATCTGCGCCACCAGAGCCAAAGCTAGGAGCCAGGCTACAAGCCGGCACGTGTAGCGGCTAAGTCATGATCTTCATGGACGCGTCCGCGCAGATTACGCCTACGCGCGGATTGTAATTGCCCCAGGGGTGCCTACGCGTGCTGTGCGCGTACACGCCGATGGTCACACATGATTTTTTAAGAGAGCACATGACCAGAGCGTGGAGGCAGTTGGTGACCCTATTTTGGGGAAGAGTTTTGGTGGGAAAAGCTTAAGAGGGAAAATGATTGAAGGGTTAAGGGACTTTTGACTCATTTTGCATGTTCTTAGATATTTTCTTAGAGTTGGTTACATTTCGGGTAGAGAGAGAACCTCCAACCTCTCTCTAGGATTTCATTCTCCACATTTTCCACTACAATTCTCCTTTGATTTTTCTTGGTAAGATCCATTGTAATACACTTTTATTTTGATGCAATTAGTAGATCTACTCTTCTCATATTCTCAATTAGTGTTCTTTGATTCTCTCACTTTGGATCTAGCTTTGCCTTTGTTACTTGGATTTAGAACTAGTAAATTGAGGTACTTTCATATCCATTACTTGCAATTGTTCAATTGTAGATAATTGTGTGATTTAGGTCTCTTGAATTCAATTCTCTATTTCAATTTCATGATGCCTCTTATGAATGCTCACCAAATGCTTGATAAAATGCCAACACTAGTTATGGAGTAAAAGTTTCTCACTTGGCTTAGGGTTTGAACCATTAGGAAGACTTGAATAGTGGATGTCAATTGTTGATTGAGAATTAATGATTGCTAATTGGCTTGAGATGCACGAAAGCTAGATTCCCTTAGGGTGAAGCTAGAACCTGTGACTCAAGCTAATCACTTTCACTTGACTCTCCTCTATAATTAGAGGTCAACTAAGTAGAGCAAGACTTAATTATTATCATCATTGAAGGAAATCATAGTGATAGAATTTCCAATGCTAATCCTAGGCCAAGTCTCTTAATATTGATTGTTTGTCATCTACTTTTGCTAGCTTGAATTAGTACATCGATCTTCAAAAATCACAACAAAAGCATCCTAATCAATAACATGCATTCTTTAGCAATTTCAAGGGAGGATGACTCAGGAGATTAATACTCTCGATTGTAGATTGTAGAATTGTTTGATGTGGGATTTGAGTGTCGATTAGACTATACTCACGATTGTATTCACTATTGAATTCTATATCGACATACAAAATTTTGTTTATCAGTAGGTGGGGTTTTTGGGGAAGAGATATGGAGGTGATTGGTGAAGGGTATTTAGGGAAGAGATATGGAGGTGATTAGTGAAGGGTATTTAGGGAAGAGTGTTATGAAAAGGTGTGAGGGAGACAGAGAATCAGTTGAGGTTGGTAGGGATCCTGTGGGGTCCACAGATCCTGAGGGGTCAAGGACTTCTCATCCCTGCTCCATTTAGGCATGCAAAATGCCCTTAGAGTGCAATTCTAGCTTTAAACGCCAGGTTGCTGCTTGTTTCTGGCGTTTAACGCCAGCTTTTCTTCCCTTTTTGGCGTTTAACGCCAGTCCTTCTTCCTTTTCTGGTGTTTAACGCCAGCTTGTTGCCCTGTTCTGGCGTTAAACTTCAGTCTAATGCCCATTTCTGGTGTTAAATGCCCAGAATGGTGCCAGACTGGGCGTTTATTGCCCATTCTGCTACTCTTACTGGTGTTTAAATGCCAGTAAGCTTATCCTCCAAGGTGTCTTATTTTTAATTCTGTTTTTGATTTTGCTTTAATTTTTGCAGTTGTTTTTGTGACTCCACATTATCATCAACCTAAAGAAAACATAAAATAACATAGATAAATAAAATTGGGTTGCCTCCCAATAAGCGCTTCTTTAATGTCAATAGCTTGACAGTTAGCTCTCTTGGAGCTTCACAGATATTCAGAGCATGGTTGGGGCCTTCCAACACCAAACTTAGAGTTTGGTTGTGGCCTCTAAACACCAAACTTAGAGTTTAGTTGTGGCCTCCCAACACCAAACTTAGAGTTTGATTGATGGGGCTTTGTTTGACTCTGTATTGAGAGAAGCTTTTCATGCTTCCTCTCCATGGTTACAGAGGGAGATCCTTGAGCTTTAAACATAAGGAAGTCCTCATTCAATTGGAGGACCAACTCTCCTCTGTCCACATCAATCACAGCTCTTGTTGTGGCTAGGAAGGCTCTTCCAAGGATGATGGATTCATCCTCATCCTTCCCAGTGTCTAGGATTATGAAGTCAGCAGTGATGTAAAGGCCTTTGACCTTTACTAGCACGTCCTCTACTAGTCCATAAGCCTGTTTCATGGATTTGTCTTCCATCTCTAGTGAGATTCTTGCATCTTGTACCTCAAAGATTCTCAGTTTCTCCATTACAGAGAGTGGCATGAGGTTTATGCCTGACCCTAGGTCACACAGAGCCTTCTAAAAGGTCATGGTGCCTATGGTACAGGGAATTAAGAATTTCCTGGGATCCGGTTTTTTATGAAATAAGGTCTGCCTAACCAAGTCATTCAGTTCATTGGTGAGCAAGGGGGTTCATCCTCCCAAGTCTCATTACCAAATAACTTGGCATTCAGCTTCATGATTGCTTCAAGGTACTTCGCAACTTGCTCTTCAATAATATCTTCATCCTCTTCAGAGGAAGAATACTCATCAGAGCTCATGAATGGCAGAAAGAAATTCAATGGAATCTCTATGGTCTCTGTATGAGCCTCAGATTCCTTTGGTTCCTTCAAGGGGAACTCCTTATTAGTCAGTGAACGTCCCAAGAGGTCTTCCTCACTAGGAATCACTTCCCTTTCACTTTCTCCAGGTTCGGCCATGTTGGTCACGGTTATGGCTTTGCACTCTCTTTCAGGATTCTCTTCTGTATTGCTTAGGAGAGTGCTAGGAAGAGTTTCAGTAACCCTTTTACTCAGCTGACCCACTTGTGCCTCCAAGTTTCTGATGGAGGACCTTGTTTCATTCATGAAACTAAGAGTGGCCTTAGATAGATCAGTGACTATATTTGCTAAGCTAGAGGGGCTCTGCTCAAAATTCTCTGTCTATTGCTGAGAGAATGATGGAAAAGACTTGCTATTGCTAAACCTGTTTCTTCCACCATTGTTACTGTTGAAGCCTTGTTGAGGCTTTTGTTGATCCTTCCATAAGAAGTTTGGATAATTTCTCCATGAAGGATTATAGGTGTTTCCATAGGCTTCACCCCTATAATTCACTGATAAACCACTATTTTATGGTTTATATTGTGTTTAATTGTGTGGTTTTATCATGATCCTTACCTACTTATTCATTAATTTAGCATGCATTTATATTTCCTTCCTGAAATTATTACATGATTGAAAACTGCTTCCTAGTGACTTTTAATTATGCATTTTTATTCTCCTTTATTCCATTCGATACCGTAATCTGTGTGTTAAGTGTTTCAGGCTTTATAGGGCATGAATAAGTTGGAGATTGGAAAGGAAGCTAGCAAAAATGGAAGGAACACGAGAAATTGAGGAGATAACCAGCGAGAAGTGACACGGTCGCATGGCTCACGCGTTCGTGCGAAAGAGGAGAAATCGCAGTGATGCGGCCGCATGGCTCACGCGACTGCGCGGATTGGAAAAGCACAAGTGGCGCCGCAACGCGAACGCGTGGCAGGAAAAAAACGCGAATGACGCATCCGCATGGATGACACGATCGCGTGACGTGCGCGATCTGCATAATCTGCAGAATTCGCTGGGGGGCAATTTTGGACCCTATTTTGACCCAGTTTTTGGCCCAGAACAGCAGACTAAAGCCAGAGAACATGCAGAAACCAGGGACAACAATTCATTCTACACAGTTTTAGTTTTAGATCTAGTTTTTTACGCCTCCTCTAGGTTTTTCTCCCTACACATTCATAGTTCTTAGGATTTTATTTTTCTACCACTTTTTGCATTGGGATACTGAGAAGAGTTATTACCTCATCAAGACTTCGTCATTCTAGTTCGTTTTCTTTACTTGGCTTTACTCTTCCATGTCCTTTGCTTTGTTTAATTTTACCATTGGAATATTTTTAGGATTATTTAATACAAGGATTACTTTTATTTTTAATTGATTATTTTGATTTTTATTTACAATGTCTTTCTTTAATTCCTTTTCATATGTTATGAATTTTACATTCACAATGAGCGAATAGTTCCCTAACTTGATGGGGAGTTGATTGAAAGGAGCCCTTGAGTTGGAAGGCTTAAAAGAAATATTGTAATTGGGTTTATTGTTGGATTGCCCTCTAGTCACTAACACCAATCCCTTTTAATTAAGTGGGTTGCAACTTGTGAACGGACGTAGCATTCCAACTTGTTTGACTTTCCCTTACCTAGTAAGAGATAACTAAACAGGATAACCTTTAATTATCAATTAATCTAGAGAGTAATCCAACAATATTGGGGCTTCCAACTAATCAACTCCCAGTCAAGGCTTTTATTTACATTTTTCAAATTCTCCAATTTAAATTCCTGTTTACTCAACTCAAACCTTTTTGAAAATATCTGATTAATAAAATAGCACACTTTTTTGCAACTCGTTGGGAGACGACCTGGGATTCATACTCCCAGTATTTTAATTTTAAGTTGCTGTGACACCTTTCTAAATTGATAAGTGGATTTCTGGCGAGTTAAGAACTATACTTGCAACGTATATATTTTAATAATTTTTAATTCGCCAATTTCTGCTCGCATCATTCACCTCTGCCATTGTAGGGTTCTCAGGATCATAAGCTTCTTCTTCAGAAGATGCTTTTTTAGTACTGTTGGATGCAGTTTACAATCCATTCAGACTCTAAGAAATCATATTGACTTGCTGACTTAACATTTTGTTCTGAGTCAATATGGCATTCAGAGCATCAACTTCAAGAACTCCCTTCTTCTGAGACGTCCCATTATTCACAGGATTCCTCTCAGAGGTGTACATGAACTGGTTATTTGCAACCATTTCAATGAGTTCCTGAGCTTCTACAGGCGTTTTCTTCAGGTGAATAGATCCACCTGTAGAACGGTCCAATGACATTTTAGACAATTCAGACAGATCATCATAGAATATATCCAGGATGTTCCATTCTAAAAGCATGTCAAAAGGACACTTTTTGGTTAGTTGCTTGTATCTTTCCCAAGCTTCATAGAGGGACTCACCATCTTTCTGCATGAAGGTTTGAACATCCACTCTAAGCTTGCTCAACTTTTGAGGAGGAAAGAATTTGGCTAAGAAAGTCATGACCAGCTTATCCCAAGAGTTCAGGCTATCTCTAGGTTGAGAGTCCAACCATATTCTAGCTTTGTCTCTTACAGCAAAAGGGAAAAGCATAAGCTTGTAGACCTCGGGATCAACTCTATTGGTCTTAACAGTATCACAAATCTGCAAGAATTCAGTTAAGAAATGATAAGGATCTTCTGATGGAAGTCCATAAAACTTGCAATTCTGTTGCATTAGAGAAACTAATTGAGGCTTTAGCTCAAAATTGTTTGCTCCATTGGCAGGGATTGTGATGCTTCTTCCATGGAAGTTGGAAGTTGGTGCAGTGTAGTCACCAAGCATCTTCCTTGCATTGTTATTGTTATTGGGTTCTGCCATTACTTCTTTTTCGAGATTCTCTAAAAGGTTTTCTCTATATTATTGTGCTTTAGCTTCTCTTAGCTTCTTCTTCAGAGTCCTTTCAGGTTCAGGGTCAGCTTCAACAAGAATGTTCTTGTCTTTGCTCCTGCTCATATGAAAAAGAAGAGAACAGAAAAGGAGAGGAATCCTCTATGTCACAGTATAGAGATTCCTTAAGGTGTTAGAGGAAAATAAGAATAGAAGGATGAGGTAGATAGAGAAGAATTCGAACACATAAAGAGGTAGAGAGTCCGAATTGCTAGTAGAGGAGAAGTGTTAGTGATTAAATAGAAAGAGATGAGAGGGATGTAATTTTTGAAAATTAAATCAAAGTTTAAAATAATTAGTTAATTAAAAAGAATTTTGAAAAATGGTTAATGGTTTTTGAAAATCAAAGGTGAAAAAGTGGTTAGGTGGTTTTGAAAAAGATAAGAAATAATAAATTTGAAAAGGTAAGAAGTTAGAAAGAGATTTTGAAATTATAATTTAAAAGGATATGATTTGAAAAAGATATGGTTTAAAAAGATATGATTGACAAACAATTTGAAAAGATTTGATTTTTAAAATTGATGACTTGATTATCAAGAAATTTAAAAGATATGATTCCAAAATTCAAATATTGAATCTTTCACTACAAGAAAAACACCCATTCAGGTACACTTGAAAAGTGTAGCCAAAAGTGAAAAAAAATGATGCCTTAGGCTACGGCTACGCTTTTCAGGGTGATTCCTATTCGGCCGTTGCCTATTCTCAAAGGCTACGCTTTTTTGCACCAAAGGCTACGCTTTTGGCGTTTGGGAATAGGCTACGCTTTTCAAGTGATGCTCTCCGTGACCAAAGGCTACGCTTTTTAGCTTTCGTTCTTCCAGAATAGGCTACGCTTTTTAACGCTACTGCATCACCTGTAAAGCGTAGCCTTAGGTCCCTCATTGTTTTTTTTTGAATTTTCTATATATATATAATATTCTAATAATTTTTTGTACAATATAATATTTAATAATATGATTACATATATAATTCTGTATTTTTAATTAAATGAGTTAAATCTTATAAAATAAAAATAAATACACAATTATACTAAATTAAAAAATATTCTAGCAAAGCATAGTAAATACATTCTAAAGATTCACAAGCATTATAATGATATAGTATATTAGTACATAAAACAATAGATTCAACTATCCAATTGAACAATCATTCAACAACAGAGAAAAAAATGAAACATGTCTAAAGTCTAAACTACTAATTTCCATGTATCAATGAATATAAAGAGGATTACAAATTAAGTCTAAAATTAAAATAAATAAAAGAAAAGAGAATAAACAAAAACTTTAGTGCCCTGAGTACTAAGTTCCTATCAGTTGTGTGTGCCTGAAAATCATTTGAACATACCCCACAAAGAAAGAGGATTTTTTTGTTGGAGCCACTTATGTTGCCTGCTAGTGCCTTTACAAAGTGCTGAATAAATTCAGAGTGCCCTTCATAAGTGGCGGCAGTAATGAGTTTACCATCCACCACTGTTGCTAGTGTCTGGTTCAACCCAATGAGCACCAGAGGCAACCGGCGCTGGTTTAACAGGAGGAAAAGCGGTAAACTTGTGATCTTTAGCTACACCTGCAGCTGCCAGAATCAACTGTCCGAGGCAAATGGAAGCAAGTGCTTTTCCCGAACTGAAAAGCTTGATCACCAGTGCCACAAGAGGGTCATGAGCAAGATACTCTGGCGCTCTTCCACCCAGTAACATCACCCTGTCATAGTTTGCAGCATCAATTGAAGTCTGGTGGGAAGATATGCATATAGAAAAATTAGGAATAAGGTAGAAAAACTAAAGCAAAAGTGTCAATGCACATTGGTTATCTCTATAAAACAATTAAATAAATCAATGCAGATCAATTAAATAAGTGTCGTATCTGAAATAATGAACCAGCCATAAACTAAAGGTATAGTTCTGATCAAGCCCAGAAAAATATAAGTTAATAACAAGAAATTAGCCTTATTAACCAAAGCTGGAAGTTCAGAAGAAACAGAATAAAAGTCTGCATATATATCAGCAGGTAGGAATATTCACAAAGATCACAATAAAAGTCTGCATATATATCAAAGCTGCAACTGAACTGAGAGATACCACTTCAAAGTGATTTCAAATTCAGAAGCAATAATATTCACAAAAGAGAAAAGTACACTCATGCCACTCAAAACAAATTGCTGTCAATCAGAAATTCAATATTCTTCCTTTAATCTTCTTTTGAATGATTTTCAATGGTTATAGCCTCCTCAACAAAAAGGATAAAAAAGATCTCTCTTCTCCACAAGTTCAGATCAAATGCAGATTGACTGAATTGTATTCAGAATAATTCTTCCATCAGACAAAGTACCTTGAAGGATGATTTTGTATTGATGAGACAGCAGAAGGGAAGTTACCAACAAATTTTACTCGATCACCTGCAAATTATTTAAGCCTCATGTTAACCTTTAGGTGCTATGCAATATGTACAATAGCAAGTGAATTTGGAGATAGTTGATCAATTTTTAACAACAAAACAGCACACCTGTTTTAATAGTAGTGCCTTTTGATGAAGCAGTAGAAACCTCCTGCTTCAGCATAGCCTGAGAACTTATTGTGGATCCACCCACAATTTCAGCATCAACACTAGAAGCTGGTTTACTATGTTTTAAAGAAGCAGCATGTGTACTTCTCTTGGCCAACACAGATGGTCGTTCAGGCTTTGAACTTTCTTTAGCAGAATCAACTTCCTTTGATGGAGTTCCCTGAAATATCAATCACATAACAAAAACTATTATTATTCTATTTATATTAACAACGATTTAGGAAGAAATCATCTCAACAATACAAACAGATAATAAGAAGTAGCAAAAGAATATCTGAGAAAACGTACACCAGGTAGTGAAAGGGAATCCACAATTAGTAGCCTTGCACCAAAATGCTTTGCAAGTGCCTTGGCAAGAGTCTCCTGATATATATCCGAACCTACATAGGAATCGCTTAATGAGAGCACTTCTTGATTGCAGAAAGGGGAAAACAAAGCATTAACAAGAATGAAGGAACTACCTGCAACTGAATAGAATAAGGCTAATTTCTTGTTTGGTTACTACTTCAACTGAGATAAAATCTGAATCTGAATTATCTATCAGCAAAAAAACCACAAGAGAAGGACAGGTCAGAAAAGTCTATACTTGTTAACAATAATTTAGAAACAAGTTAATCAGATTTATATTTTGTAACTCATTAACATAGATATATCTAACTGATTTGGATATCTAACAATAATATAGGATGAAATAATCACAAACAGCACAATATAATCACAATTAAGTCACAAAAGCACAAAGAACAGCAGCACATCAGCATATTTACAATTAATAATCACAAACAGCAGTAAGAGCTAATCAACAATCAATTAATCAATGAATGAAAAATTGAAAACATAAATCATTCAAGAATAATTCAAAGATCAATAACCCTTAAGAACAGAGCAAAAAACCGAACAATGTCATTACACTATTACAGTGAGACACGAACAGAGCATGGACCTTCGAAGACGGCGAGCTGGCGACAAACACGACGAAGGACGACGCTGAAGAACTGTGAAACAGGACAGGAAAGCAAACATTGGCGAACGAGGGATCGAGGGACCTCGAGAACGACGAACCTAGTGGCGATCTTGAGCGCGACGAGCGGCGACGGTGAGATTGATGGCAGCGCAGTGGAGGCTAGGGTTTTCACAACCTTACAAGGAAGAGCTGCGAGATGGATGAACGGCGGCAGAGCACGACTAAGAACGATGAGCGGACGAGTGAGACGGTGACAGTGGCGCACGATGAAGGAGGGCACAATGACGGGGAGATTGAAGAAGCGGCTAGGGTGCAGGGCTTCGATGATGAGAAGAAATAAAAAGAAACAAAAAATTCACTAAGTGTCCTATACATGTGTATTTGGCATTTTTACATTAGGCAGCGCTTTTAAAGTCTACCCAAAACTTAACAAATATGCTACTCTTTAAAAGCGTTTCCTTTGGTATGAAAATTGTATTTATAGATATTAACATAAGGCTACGCTTTATAAGTGATTTCTATAATACCTAAGGCTACGCTTTTTAAATGATGCCGCATTTGTGTATTCTTTTCTCTTATAAAAAGGCAACACAGAGAAAAGCGTAGCCTATTCTATGAATAGGCTACGCTTTTCAAATGTAGCTTAAAAACAGTGTGGCTGAATGGGTATTTTTCTTGTAGTGTTTATTAACAAGAAAGTAACAAACTTGAAATTTTTTAATCAAGATTTTTGAAAATAGTGAAAGAAAAATGAGAAAGATTTCCTTTTTTTAAAATAAGAGATATGATTGATAATAGAGGATATGAAAAAGATAAGATTTTGAAAAATTAGTTTCAAAACTTGAAAAATTGAAAAAGATTTGAATTGAAAACAAAATTACCTCCTTGGTGTTCTCCTGGCGTTAAACGCCCAGAATGGTATCCATTCTGGTGTTTAATGCCCAAATCACTACCTTTTTGGGCGTTTAATGCCAGATTTCCTTCCTCACTGGGTGTTTTGAACGCCCACCTTTTTCTCTATGATTTCTCTGCTAAATGTTCTGAATCTTCAATTCTCTGTATTATTGACTTGAAAAGATATATTTTTGAATTTTTTTGAAATTTTTTTATGAGAGAGAAAAACAACAAAATGGAATTAAACATGAAAAACTAAGATCAAAACAAGGAATGCATGCAAGAACACTTTAAAAGTCAAGATGAACATCAAGAACACTATGAAGATCATGATGAACATCAAGAACGTATTTTTGGAAATTTTTAAGAAAAGAAATACATGCAAGACACCAAACTTATAAATTTTCATACTAGAGACACTAACAATTTTGAGAATGCATATGAGAAACAACAAAAGACACAAAACAATAGAATTTAAAGATCAGACAAACAAAATCATCAAGAACAACTTGAAGATAAATGAAGAACACAAGAACATACTTTCAAAAAGTGCAAGAAGACTAAAGACATACAATTGACACTAAACTTAAATATTGACACTAGACTTAAACAGGAAACACAAAAATATTTTTTTTTTGATTTTATGATTTTATAAAAAAATTTTTGTAATTTTTCGAAAAAATTTTTTGGAAAAACAAAAAAGAAGAGAAAACTTTTTTTGGAAATATTTTTGAAAACTTTTCGAAATAAAATAAATGTTGAAACAAGAAGAAAATTACCTAATCTGAGCAACAAGATAAACCGTCAGTTGTCCAAACTCGAACAATCCCTAGCAACGGCACCAAAAACTTGGTACACAAAATTGTGATACACAACTTCGTGCAGCTGACCAGCAAATGCACTGGGTCGTCCAAGTAATACCTTACGTGAGTAAGGGTCGATCCCACGGAGATTGTCGGCTTGAAGCAAGCTATGGTCATCTTGTAAATCTCAATCAGGTGGATTCAAATGGTTATGGAGTTTTGATAATTAAAAGATAAATAAACATAAAATAAAGATAGAGATACTTATGTAATTCATTGGTGGGAATTTCAGATAAGCATATGGAGATGCGTTATTGGTGCACGAAATTGTGATCTCAATGGCGCCAACAACTTAGTACGCACAATTGTAATCTCAACTTTTTTTTCACAACTTCGCACAACTAACCAGCAAGTGCACTAGGTCGTCCAAGTAATAAACCTTACGTGAGTAAGGGTCGATCCTACGGAGATTGTCGGCTTGAAGCAAGCTATGGTCATCTTGTAAATCTCAGTCAATCGGATTCAAATGGTTATGGAGTTTTAATAATTTAAAATATAAATAAACACAAAACAAAGATAGAGATACTTTGTAATTCATTGGTGGGAATTTCAGATAAGCGTATAGAGATGCATTATTCCTTCTGAATATCTGCTTTCCTACTGTCTTCATTCAATCATTCATACTCCTTTCCATGGCAAGCTGTATGTTGGGGATCACCGTTGTCAATGGCTACCTTCCGTCCTCTCAGTGAAAATGGTCCTCTACGATTTCTGTACGGCTAATTAACTATCGAATTTCTCGTCTCGGATGAAAAATACCAGGCATACCTACCGCATGGCTAATCAGCTGTCAGTTCTCGATCGTGTCAGAATAAGATCCAATGATCCTTTTGCGCACTGTCACTGTGCCTCACAGTCGTGAGTTTAAAGCTCGTCACAGTCATCCCTTCCCAAATCCTACTCGAAATACCACAGACAAGGTTTAGACTTTCCGGATCTCAGGAATGCTGCCAATTATTTCTAGCCTATACCACGAAAGTTCTAATCTCATATTCAGATGCCCCATTGTCAGAGGAGAAATGATGTGAATCGTTGGTTAGAAACCCAAGAGATATGCATTCAAGCTTATTTTCATGTAGAACGGAAGTGTTTGTCAGGCACGCGTTCATAAGTGAGAATGGTGATGAGTGTCACTTGATCATCACATTCATCATGTTCTTGTGTGCGAATGAATATCTTGGAATAAGAATAAGCTTGAATTGAATAGAAGAACAATAGTACATTGCATTAATACTCGAGGAACAATAGAGCTCCACACCTTAATCTATGAGGTGTAGAAACTCCACCATTGAAAATACATAAGCGATAATGGTGTTCATTGGTTTCGGCCCCAGAGAGGGAACCAGAATAACCAAGACCTAGGTCTAAGGACTAAACGTCCAAAGATGTAAAAAAAATTTAAAATACAGTAGTAAAAGGTCCTATTTATAGAGAACTAGTATCTATGATTACAAAAATAAGTAAATGATGTAGAAATCTACTTTCGGATGGTGTGTGCTTGGGCTGAGCATTGAAGCTTTCATGTGTAGAGACTTTTCTTGGAGTTAAACGCCAGCTTTTATGCCAGTTTGGGCGTTTAACTCCAGCTTTTATCCTGTTTCTGCCGTTTAACGCCAGAATAGGGCAGGAAGTTGGCGTTTGAACGTCAGTTTGCATCGTCAAAACTCGGGCAAAGTATAGACTATTATATATTTCTGGAAAGCCCAAGATGTCTACTTTCCAACGTAATTGAGAGCGCGCCAATTGGGCTTCTGTAGCTTCAGAAAATCCATTTCGAGTGCAGGGAGGTCAGAATCCAACAGCATCTGCAGTCCTTTTTCAGCCTCTGAATTAGGTTTTTGCTCAGGTCCCTCAATTTTAGCCAGAAAATACTTGAAATCATAGAAAAACACACAAACTCGTAGTATAGTCTAGAAATGTGAATTTTGCTTAAATATTAATAAAAATATACTAAAAAGTAGCTAGATCCTACTAAAAACTTCCTAAAAACAACGTCAAAAAGCATATAAATTATCCGCTCATCAAGAAGCTAAAGCACAACTCTCTGGAGAGGACCTGACAGAAATTTTTGGAAAAGGAGAAGACCTGGCTGCCAAAAATAACAATAATGCCAACAATGCAAGGAAGGTGCTTGGTGACTTTACTGCACCAACTCCTGACTTCTATGGGAGAAGCATCTCTATTCCTACCATTGGAGCAAACAACTTTGGCTTAAGCCTCAATTAATTTCTCTGATACAATAGAATTGCAATTTTCATGGACTTCCATTGGAAGATCCTCATCAGTTCTTGGCTAAATTTTTACAAATCTGTGACACTGTTAAGACCAATAGAGTTGATCCTGAGGTCTACAGACTTATGCTTTTCCCTTTTGCTGTAAGAGACAGAGCTAGTATATGGTTGAACTCACAACCTAGAGATAGCCTGAACTCTTGGAAAAAGTTGGTCAATGCCTTCTTAGCTAAATTCTTTCCACCTCAAAAGATGAGTAAGCTTAGAGTGGAAGTTCAAACCTTCAAATAGAAGGAAGGTGAATCCCTCTATGAAGCTTGGGAAAGATACAAGCAATTGATCAGAAGGTGTCCCTCTGACATGCTTTCAGAATGGAGCATCATAGGTATCTTTTATGATGATCTGTCTGAGTTATCCAAGATGTCATTGGACCATTCTGCAGGTAGATCTATTCATATGAAGAAAATGCCTGCAGAAGCCCAGGAACTCATTAAAATGGTTGCAAAAAAGGAGTTCTTGAGATTGATACTCTAAATACCATATTGGCTCAGAACAAAATATTGACTTAGCAAGTCAATATGATTTTTTAGAATTTGACTGGATTGCAAGCTGCATCTGGTAGTGCTAAAGAAGCCTCCTCTGAAGGAGAAGCTTATGACCTTGAGAATCCTGCAATGGAAGAGGTGAATTACATGGGAGAACCCTATGGAAACACCTACAATACTTCATGGAGGAATCACCCAAATTTCTCATGGAAAGATCAACAAAAGCCTTGATGAGCGGATATTTTATACGCTTTTTGGGGGTATTTTCATGTAGATTTTAACATGTTTTGATTAGTTTTTAATATAATTCTATTAGTTTTTAGGCAAAAAATTATATTTCTGGACTTTACTATGAGTTTGTGTGTTTTTCTGTGATTTCAGGTATTTTCTGGCTGAAATTGATGGAGCTGAGCAAAAATCTGAGTTAGGCTGAAAAACGACTGCTGATGCTGTTGGATCTTGACCTCCCTGAACTCGGAATGGATTTTTTGGAGCTACAAGAGTCCAATTGACGCGCTCTCAATTGGGTTGGAAAGTAGACATCCAGGGCTTTCCATAAATATATAATAGTACATACTTTGCGTGAAGATAGATGATGTAAACTGGCATTCAATGCCAGTTTCATGTTGCAGTCTGGCATCCAGCGCCAGAAATAGGTTACAAGTTGGAGTTCAACGCCCAAAACACGTTACAACCTGGCGTTCAACTCCAGAAACAACCCAAGCACGTGAGAGGCTTAAGTCTCAGCCCCAGCACACACCAAGTGGGCCCCAGAAGTGGATCTCTGCACCAATTATCTTAGTTTACTCATTCTCTGTAAACCTAGGTTACTAGTTTAGTATTTAAACAACTTTTAGAGACTTATTTGGTACCTCATGACATTTTTAGATCTGAATTTTATACTCTTTGATGGCATGAGTCTCTAAACACCATTGTTGGGGGTGAGGAGCTCTGCAGCATCCCGATGAATTAATGCAATTCTTTCTGTTTTCCATTCAAACACGCTTGTTCCTATCTAAGATATTCATTCGCGCTTCACTATGAAGAAGGTGATGATCTGTGACACTCATCACCTTCCTCAACCCATGAATGTGTGCCTGACAACCACCTCCATTCTACATTAGATTGAATGAGTATCTCTTAGATTCCTTAATCAGAATCTTCGTGGTATAAGCTAAAATTGATGGCGGCATTCATGAGAATCCGAAAAGTCTAAACCTTGTCTGTGGTATTCCGAGTAGGATTCAAGGATTGGATGGCTGTGACGAGCTTCAAACTCATGATTATTGGGCGTGATGAAAAACGCAAAAGAATCAACGGATTCTATTCCGGCATGATCGAGAACCAACAGATGATTAGCCGTGCTGTGACAGAGCATTTGGACCATTTTCACTGAGAGGATGGGAAGTAGCCATGGACAACGGTGACACCCTACATACAGCTTGCCATTGAAGGAGCCTTGCATGTGGGAAGAGGAATACTAGAGGAAAGCTTAAATAAGAAGGGCAAAGCATCTCCAAAACTCCAACATATTCTCCATTATTGCATAACAAGTAATTATTTCATGCTCTTTTTTTTTTCTAATAATTCAAACTGATAATTATAATTGATATCCTGACTAAGAATAATAAAATAAACATAGCTTGCTTCAAACCAATAATCTCCGTGGGATCGACCCTTACTCACGTAAGGTATTACTTGGACGACCCAGTGCACTTGCTGGTTAGTGGTACGAAATCATAAGAAATCTTGATTTTGATATTGGGATTACAATTTTGTGCTCCAAGTTTTTGGTGCCGTTACGGGGGATTGTTCGAGTTTGAACAACTAAAGGTTTATTTTATTGCTTAGATTAGGAATAATTTATTTTTGTTGCTATAGAGTCATTAAATTCTGAGTCCTTTTTTCCCTTTTCAAAAATTTTTCAAAAATATTATTTTTCTTTATCAAATTTTTAATTTTTTGTGAGTTTAGTGTTTTATTCTAAGTTTGGTGTCAATTACATATTTTATATTTTCCCTTTAAATTTTCGAATTTGTGCTCTTTGATCTTCAAGTTGTTCTTGTTGATTTTTCTTGTTGATCTTTAATTTTTCTTGTTCTATGTCTTTTCTTGTTTCGCTTGTGTTTTTCCAAAGCATTGGTCTTCCAAAAGGAATATACCTATTCAAAACAAGTGTTACATTTACTGCCCAATTGGCTAGAGCGTTGGTCTATATTCTTGGTAATTGGGTATCCTCTTTTTAAAATCTTTTTCAAAAATAATTTTTCTTGATTTAATCTTGTGCCAAACTTTAAGTTTGGTGTTTTCTTGTCAATCTTTTTATAATTTTCAAAAATTTTATTGAAGTTTTCTAAAAATTTTAAGTTTGGTGTTCTTTCTTTTGTTCTTGTACGTTGTTCTTGTGAATCTTCAAGGTGTTCTTGAGTCTTCTGTATGTTTTGATCTTAAAATTTTTAAGTTTGGTGTTTCTTGGTGTTTTCCCTCCAAAATTTTCGAAAACAAGGAGCATTAGATCTAAAAATTTTAAGTCTTGTGTCTTTTATGTGTTTTTCTCTTTCATCATAAAATTCAAAATTCAAAAAAATATCTTTTCTAATTATTTTTAAGCTACTTTTTCGAAATTTTTTTTATAAAAATTCAGATTTCAATTTCAAAATTTTTCAAATCTTATCCTTTTAAGATTTTTTTAAAAAAATATATAATAATAATATTTTATTATCTTTTTCAAAAATATCCTAACCATTTTCTCTCTCCTCATTTTTTTTGAAAATCTTCATAAAATATTAATTTTTTTATTTTAATTTTCTTATTTTATCTTATTTTTATTTTGGTTTTTATTTTGTTTTATTTTATTTCGAAAATCATTTTTTTATTATTATTTATTTATTTATAAACAAAAAATTTAAATCCACATTACCCCCTTTACTCCAACATGAACATAAGTGGAAATGAACAGTCCAGAAGGACTCTGAGGTCATATGCTAATCCCACTACTACTTCATATGGGAGTAGTATATGTATACCCTCCATTGTAGTTAGTAGTTTTGAGTTGAATTCTCAGCTCATTATCATGGTGCAACAAAGTTGCCAGTATTCCAGTCTTCCACAAGAAGAACCTACAGAGTTTCTGGCACAGTTTTTACAAATTGTTGTCACAGTACATGATAAGGAGGTAGATCAGGATGTCTACAGGCTATTACTGTTCCCATTTGCTGTAAAAGACCAAGCTAAGAGGTGGTTAAATAACCAACCTAAGGACAGCATAAAGACATGGAAACAGTTGTCAAAAAAATTCCTGAATCACTATTTTCCTCTGAAACGGATGACATAGCTAAGGCTGAGCATCCAAGGCTTCAAACAAGGAGATAATGAATCTCTCTATGATGCCTGGGAGAGATACAGAGAGATGCTAAGAAAATGCCCCTCTGAAATGTTTTCAGAGTGGGTGCAGTTAGACATCTTCTATTATGGGCTTACAGAAAGAGCTCAGATTTCTTTAGACCACTCAGCTGGTGGATCTATACACATGAGAAAGACAATAGAAGAAGCTCAAGAGCTCATTGATACAGTTGCCAGAAATCAGCATCTGTACCTAAGCACTGAACCTTCAATGAAAGAAGAGGCTAAAACAGTAACTGTTGAAATGAGTCCTGCAGGACAAGTTACAAAATTCAATCAGCAATTGGATTTTCTAACAAAACAGTTAGCCGAATTCAAAGAGATGTTACAAGAAACAAGAATGGCTAATATGAATTATGAACTACAATTGAAGCAAACAGAACAGCAGTTATCAAAACAAATAACAGAAGAGTGCCAAGCAGTTCAATTAAGAAGTGGAAAAATATTAAATACCTCACTTCAAGACAGCAGGAAGTCAAAAAATGAGCAAACTACCCAAAATCCCTCTGAGGACAGTAAGAGCCCAGAGAGGAATAATTATGGAGCTCAAATGCCAGAGAATGGGTAGAAAGCGGCGTTGAACGCCCAAACCATGCTCAGTCCTGGCGTTCAACGCCAGAAACAATCAAGGAATTGGCGTTGAATGCCCAAAGGAAGCATAGTTCTGGCGTTCAGACGCCAGAAACAGGTGAGGAGTTGGCGTCTAACGCCACTCCAGCTTCCACCCCTGGCATTCAAATGCTAGTGGAGGATCAGACACATACAAGTGCTGATAATAACCCTTCTAAAAAGGCTTCTCAACCTACATCTGTAGGCAATAAACATGCAGCAATTAAGGTTGAGGAATACAAAGCCAAAATGCCTTATCCTCAGAAACTCCGCCAAGCGGAACAGGATAAGTAATTTTTCCGCTTTGTAGACTATCTCAGGACTCTTGAAATAAAGATTCCATTTGCAGAGGCACTTGAGCAAATACCCTCTTATGCTAAGTTCATGAAAGAGATTTTAAGTCATAAGAAGGATTGGAGGGAAACTGAAAAAGTTTACCTCACTGAAGAATGCAGTGCAGTCATTCTGAAAAGCTTACCTGAGAAGCTTAAAGATCCCAGAAGCTTTATGATACCATGCACATTAGAGGGCACTTGTACCAAGCAAGCTCTATGTGATCTTGGGGCAAGTATCAACCTAATACCTGCATCTATTATCACAAAGCTTGGTTTGACTGAAGAAGTCAAACCAACCCGGATATGTCTCCAACTTGCTGATGGCTCCATTAAATACCCATCAGGCATGATTGAAGACATGATTGTCAAGGTTGGGTCATTCGCCTTTCCTACTGACTTTGTGGTGCTGGAAATGGAGGAGCACAAGAGTGCAACTCTCATTCTAGGAAGACCTTTCCTAGCAACTGGCCGAACCCTTATATATGTCCAAAAAGGGGAAGTAACCCTGAGAGTCAATGAGGAGGAGTTCAAGTTGAATGTTGTCAAAGCTATGCAGCATCCAGACACCCCAAATGACTGCATGAGTGTTGATATTATTGACTCTCTGGTAAAAGAGGTCAATATAACTGAGAGTCTCAAATAAGAGCTAGAGGATATCTTTAAAGATGTTCAGCCTGATCTAGAGGAACCAGAGAGAATGATAGAACCTTTGAAAATCCCTCAGGAAGAGGAGAAACCTCCTAAACCCGAGCTCAAACCATTACCACCATCCCTGAAATATGCATTTCTGGGAGAAGGTGATACCTTTCCTGTAATCATAAGCTCTACCTTAGAGCCATAGGAAGAGGAAGCACTAATTCAAGTGCTAATGACACACAAGACAGCTCTTAGGTGGTCTATCAGTGATCTTAAGGGCATTAGCCCAGCCAGATGCATGCACAAGATTCTATTGGAAGGTGATGCCAAGCCAGTGGTTCAACCACAAAGGCGGCTGAATCCAGCCATGAAGGAAGTAGTGTAGAAAGAGGTCACTAAATTACTAGAGGTTGGGATCATTTATCCTATTTCTGATAGCCCCTGGGTGAGCCCTGTCCAAGTCGTCCCTAAGAAGGGTGGCATGACAGTGGTTCATAATGAAAAAAATGAACTGGTTCCTATAAGAACAGTTACTGGGTGGCGTATGTGTATTGATTATAGAAGGCTCAATACAGCTACCAGAAAGGATCATTTTCCTTTACCATTCATGGACCAGATGCTAGAAAGATAGCAAGTCATGAATACTACTGCTTCCTGGATGGATATTCAGGTTATAATCAAATTGCAATAGATCCCCAGGATCAAGAAAAAATGGCATTCACATGTCCATCTGGAGTATTTGCATACAGAAGGATGCCATTTGGCCTGTGCAATGCACCTGCAACCTTTCAAAGATACATGCTTTCAATTTTCTCTGATATGGTGGAAAAATTTCTTGAAGTCTTCATGGATGACTTTTCAGTATTTGGAGACTTATTCAGCTCCTGTCTTGACCATCTAGCACTTGTTCTAAAGAGGTGCCAGGAGACTAACCTAGTTTTAAATTGGGAGAAATGTCACTTTATGGTGACTGAAGGAATTGTCCTTGGGCACAAAATCTCGAATAGGGGAATAGAGGTAGATCAAGCTAAGGTAGAGGTAATTGAAAAATTACCACCACCAGCCAATGTTAAGGCAATCAGAAGCTTTCTGGGGCATGCAGGATTCTATAGGAGGTTTATAAAGGATTTTTCAAAAATTGCCAAACTTCTAAGTAATATGCTAGCTGCTGACACGTCATTTATCTTTGATAAGGAGTGTCTGCAGGCATTTGAGACTCTGAAAGCTAAATTGGTCACAGCACCAATCATCTCTGCACCAAACTGGACATTACCATTTGAACTGATGTGTGATGCCAGTGACCATGCCATTGGTGCAGTGTTGGGACAGAGACATGACAAGCTTCTGCACGTTATTTACTATGCCAGTCGTGTTTTAAATGACGCACAGAAGAACTACACAACCACAGAAAAAGAGCTATTTATAGTGGTTTATGCCATTGACAAATTCAGATCCTATTTAGTAGGATCAAAAGTGATTGTGTACACTGATCATGCTGCTCTTAAATATCTACTCACAATGCAGGATTCAAAACCCAGACTCATCAGATGGGTGTTGCTTCCACAAGAGTTTGATATAGAAATAAGAGACAGAAAAGGGACAGAGAACCAAGTAGCAGATCACCTGTCCTAAATAGAACTAGTAGAAGGGGTGTCCCTCCCTCTTACTGAGATCTCTGAGACCTTTCCGGATGAGCAACTCTTTCCATCCAGGAAGTGCCATGGTTTCCAGACATTGCAAACTACAAGGTAGTGAGATTCATACCCAAAGAGTACAGTAGGCAGCAATAAAAGAAGTTGATCACGGATGCAAAGTACTATCTTTGGGATGACCATATCTCTTCAAGAGATGTGCAGACGTAGTAATCCGTAGAGGTGTGCCTAAAGAAGAAGCATAGAAGATCCTCTGGCACTGCCATGGATCACAGTATGGAGGACATTTTGGAAGTGAGCAAACAGCCACAAGAGTTCTCCAATGTGGCTTCTACTGGCCTACTCTTTATAAGGATTCCCGAGTGTTTGTACTTAGTTGTGACAGTTGCCAAAGATCTGGCAATTTGCCTCACAGTTATGCCATGCCTCAACAAGGGATCTTAGAGATTGAGTTGTTTGATGTATGGGGTATTGACTTCATGGGGCCTTTCCCACCATCATACTCAAACACTTATATTCTTGTGGCAGTGGATTATGTATCCAAATGGGTGGAAGCTATTGCAACACCCACTAACGACACTAAGACAGTGTTAAAATTCCACCAGAAACACAACTTCAGCAGATTTGGTACCCCTAGAATATTAATCAGTGATGGGGGCACTCATTTCTACAATAAACAGCTATACTCTGCTTTGGTTCGTTATGGAGTTAGCCACTGTGTAGCCACTCCATATCATCCACAAACAAATGGGCAAGCTAAAGTCTCTAACAGAGAACTTAAAAGAATCCTGGAACGGACTGTAATTAACCGTAGAAGGGATTGGGCAAGAAGCCTGGATGATGCTCTGTGGGCATACAGAACAGCATTCAAGACCCCTATAGGGACCTCTCCATACCAGCTTGTGTATGAAAAGGCATGTCACTTGCCAGTGGAACTAGAACATAAGGCCTACTAGGCAACCAGATTCCTAAACCTTGATGCCAAGTTAGCTGGAGAAAAACAATTGCTCCAGTTAAATGAGCTAGAGGAATTTAGACTCAATGCATTTGAGAATGCAAAAATTTACAAAGAAAAAGTAAAAAGATGGCATGATAAGAAACTGTCATCCAAAGTCTTTGAGCCAGGGCAGAAAGTTCTGCTATTTAATTCTAGGCTCAGATTATTCCCCGGGAAATTGAAATCCCGGTGGAGAAGTCCATATGTGATTACAAGTGTGTTACCATATGGATACGTAGAGCTTCAGGATAATGATTCTAACAAAAAGTTCATTGTTAATGGACAAAGAGTTAAACATTATCTTGAAAGCAATTTTGAGCAAGAATGCTCAAAACTGAGACTTGATTAAAGCTTAGTAATAGTCCAGCTAAAGACAATAAAGAAGTGCTTGCTGGG
The DNA here is from genome assembly GCF_014773155.1 of Arachis stenosperma. Lineage (NCBI taxonomy): Eukaryota > Viridiplantae > Streptophyta > Magnoliopsida > Fabales > Fabaceae > Arachis > Arachis stenosperma. Next base: position 76,233,284 of record NC_080381.1, read on the forward strand.
AGGCAACCCAGCCATTTACAAAGTTTATTTGTTAATTAATTGATTTTGACAGGTATATGTCAAGTATCTTCAACGCCCAGGAGAAGTAGCAATTGGGCGTTAAACGCCCAAAACATGCAGCGTTTGGGCATTTAACGCCAGAATGGAGGGGAGGAGGTAAAATTCGTTTTTCTTCACAATTCTAATTTTTATGTTTCAATTCATGATTTCTTGCATAAACATATTTCAAAATATCATCCTTCAATTCCAAAAATTTTAATTCTAATTTCTAAAGACCCTAATTTTTAAAATCCCTTTTTCAAAAATATCAAATGTATTTTAATCCATAAAGACAAATCTTTTTCCAATCCAATCCAACTCTTTTTTTTTTAAGTTTTTCAAACCTCAATTATCTTTTAAAATCTTCTTTCAAAATAAAAATTCAAAGAAGATGAATATCCGGAGATCCAAGAGAAAATTCGAAACAAGAACTGGGAAATCCTAGCTAATCCTGAAACAAAAGTGGGAAGGAATTTAGTTCAGGAGTTCTACGCTAATCTGTGGCAGACAGACAGGCAAAGAATAACTGGAACTGCCCTCTATGACTATCGAACCTTGGTTAGAGGAAAGATTGTTCACATCCACCTTGACAAAATCAGGGAGATCTTTAAGCTTCCTCAACTGAAAGATGACCCAGACTCCTTTAATAGGAGAATGATGAGGGTAAACAAAGGCCTGGACAAGATTTTAGAGGATATATGCATCCCTGGAGCCAGGTGGACCACCAGCACCACTGGCATCCAAAATCAACTCAAGAGAGAAGATCTCAAACCAGTTGCCAGAGGCTGGCTGGACTTCATTGGGCGTTCTATATTGCCCACCAGCAACCATTCTGAAGTCACTGTTAAAAGAGCAGTGATGATTCACTGCATCATGTTGGGAAGAGAAGTAGAAGTTCATCAACTAATCTCGTCTGAACTCTACAAAATAGCAAACAAGAACTCCAAAAATGCCAAATTGGCCTATCCAAGCTTAATTTATATGCTCTGCAGAGATGCTGGAGTGAGGAGGGAATAACTGAGTATATCTCAGTTGAGCGGCCAATCACTAAAATATCAATGGAAAGACAACAGTTGCAGGATGACCCAATCAAGAGGAGAGCACAAGAATTCCTCCTAGAACTCCCTCAATTCGAATATTGGGAGCATCTTGAGGCATCTGTTTCCAAGTTGCAAGAAGCTATGAACCAAATAAAGGAAGAACAGAATAATAAAAGTAGCATGCTTTGCAAATTGCGTTGGGAACAAGAGGAGCAAGGGCGTGACTTGAGGGAGCTGAAGCGTCAGAAATTAATTCTTGAAGGACCAAGCACCCCACAGACTAGAGGAACATCCACTTCCCAAAATACAGGTTGTTGAGTTCTAATTTTAGCTTTAACTCTGTGATAGTGTTATTATAGGATTTTACCTTTGAAGTTATATAGGAGTAGTAGTAATTAGCATATCTGTTTTGGTTTTATTTCCAATTAAGTTATAATTTATTTTTCTCATCATCATCAAACATGAATAAAATAGTAGATTTTTAAAATAAAGAAGTAATTTATATTTTTCGAGTTCTTAATAAGAAAAATTATAATTAATTATATGTGGTGGCAATACTTTTTGTTCTCTGAATGAATGCTTGAATAGTGCATATTTTTTATCTTTAATTTTATGAATATTGGCTCTTGAAAGAATGAGAAACACGGAAAATATTATTGCTGATCTGAAAAATCATGAATTTGATTCTTGAAGCAAGAAAAAGCAGTGAAAAAAAAATTTTAAAAATTACAATATTTCATTGGATCAAGAAAATGAAAAAAGCCAATAGCCCTTAAAACCAAAAGGCAAGGGTAAAAAGGATCCAAGGCTTTGAGCATCAGTGGATAGGAGGGCCAAAGGAAGTAAATCCTGGCCTAAGCAGCTAAACCAAGCTATCCCTAACCATGTGCTTGTGGCATGCAGGTCCAAGTGAAAAGCTTGAGACTGAGTGGTTAAAGTCGTGATCCAAAGCAAAAAGAGTGTGCTTAAGAACTCTGGACACCTCTAATTGGGGACTTTAGCAAAGCTAAGTCACAATCTGAAAAGGTTCACCCAGTTATGTGTCTGTGGCATTTATGTATCCGGTGGTAATACTGGAAAACAAAGTGCTTAGGGCCACGTCCAAGTCTCATAAAGTAACAGTATTCAAGAATCAACATACTACACTAGGAGAATCAATAATACTATTTTAATTTTGAGTTCCTATAGATGCCAATCATTCTGAATTTCAGAGGATAAAGTGAGATGCCAAAAACTGTTCAGAAGCAAAAAGCTACCAGCCCCGCTCATCTAACTAAAATCTGAGCTTCACTTGAAACTCTGAGATATTATTGCTTCTTAATTTCTTTTCATCCTGTTTTATTTATCTAGTTTCTTGAGGATAAGCAACAATTTAAGTTTGGTGTTGTGATGAGCGGATATTTTATACGCTTTTTGGGGGTATTTTCATGTAGATTTTAGCATGTTTTAATTAGTTTTTAATATAATTCTATTAGTTTTTAGGTAAAAAATCATATTTCTAGACTTTACTATGAGTTTGTGTGTTTTTCTGTTATTTCAGGTACTTTCTGGCTGAAATTGAGGGAGCTGAGCAAAAATCTGAGTTAGGCTGAAAAAGGACTGCTGATGCTGTTGGATCCTGACCTCCCTTCACTCGGAATGGATTTTTTAGAGCTACAGAAGTCCAATTTACGCGCTCTCAATTGGGTTGGAAAGTAGACATCCAGGGATTTCTAGAAATATATAATAGTCCATACTTTGCACGAAGATAGATGACGTAAACTGGCAATCAACGCCAGTTCCATGTTGCAGTCTGGCATCCAGCGCCAGAAACAGGTTACAAGTTGAAGTTCAACGCCCAAAACACGTTACAACCTGGCGTTCAACTCCAGAAACAGCCCAAGCACGTGAGAGGCTTAAGTCTCAGCCCCAGCACACACCAAGTGGGCCCCAGAAGTGGATCTCTGCACCAATTATCTTAGTTTACTCATTCTCTATAAACCTAGGTTACTAATTTAGTATTTAAACAACTTTTAGAGACTTATTTGGTACCTCATGACATTTTTAGATCTGAATTTTATACTATTTGACGGCATGAGTCTCTAAACTCCATTATTGGGTGTGAGGAGCTCTGCAGCGTCCCGATGAATTAATGCAATTCTTTCTGTTTTCCATTCAAACACGCTTGTTCTTATCTAAGATATTCATTCGCGCTTCATTATGAAGAAGTTGATGATCTGTGACACTTATCACCTTCCTCAACCCATGAACGTGTGCCTGACAACCACCTTCATTCTACATTAGATTGAATGAGTATCTCTTAGATTCCTTAATCAGAATCTTCGTGGTATAAGCTAGAATTGATGGCAGCATTCATGATAATCCGGAAAGTCTAAACCTTGCCTGTGGTATTCCGAGTAGGATTCAAGGATTGGATGGCTGTGACGAGCTTCAAACTTGCGATTATTGGGCGTGATGACAAACGCAAAAGAATCAACAGATTCTATTCCGACATGATCGAGAACCAACAGATGATTAGCCGTGCTGTGACAGAGCATTTGGACCATTTTCACTGAGAGGATGGAAAGTAGCCATTGACAACAGTGACACCCTACATACAGCTTGCCATTGAAGGAGCCTTGCGTGTGGGAAGAGGAATACAAGAGGAAAGCTTAAATAAGAAGGACAAAGCATCTCGAAAACTCCAACATATTCTCTATTATTGCATAACAAGTAATTATTTCACGCTCTTTTATTTTTCTAATAACTCAAACTGATAATTATAATTGATATCCTGACTAAGAATAATAAAATAAACATAGCTTGCTTCAAACCAATAATCTCCGTGGGATCGACCCTTACTCACGTAAGGTATTACTTGGACGACCCAGTGCACTTGCTGGTTAGTGGTACGAAATCATAAGAAATTTTGCTTTTGATATTGGGATTACAATTTCGTGCACCAAGCCTCAACAAGGCTTCAATAACAATAATGGTGGAAGAAATAGGTTTAGCAATAGCAAGCCTTTTCCATCATCTTCTCGACAACAGATAGAGAACTCTGAGCAGAGTCGTTTTGGCTTAGCAACCATAGTCTTTGATCTATCTAAGACCACACTAAGTTTCATGAATGAAACAAGATCCTCCATTAGAAATTTGGAGGTACAAGTGGGTCAGCTGAGTAAAAAGGTTACTGAAACTCCTCATAGCACTCTCCCATGCAATACAGAAGAAAATTCCAAGAGAGAGTGCAAGGCCATAACCATGACCAACATGGCCGAACCTGGAGAGAGTGAGAAGGATGTGATTCCCAGTGAGAAAAACCTATTGGGATGTCCTTGACGTTGGGATTTTTGCCAGTAAAGAATTTCATAAAAACAGTCGCGTTGTAGATATAGTCTCTAAACCGACAGAAATCCCTTCGTACAAACGTTTTGGTTGTCACAAGTAACAAACCCCTTAAAAATTGTTAACCGAGTATTTAAACCTCGGGTCGTCTTGTCAAGGAATTGCAGGGAGGTATGTTCTTATTATTGGTTATGAGTTGTAAATTGGGGTTGAGGAGGTAAGGAGGGAATATGTTGAATGACAAATAAAATAAAATAAAATAAAATAATAAAAATTTAAATCTCTTGGCAAGGTATAAGAAATTGGAAGTCCAGACCGAATTATCCTTATCAATGATAATAAAAATTGAATCTTAATTTCACTTAGTTAACCCTTACTTAAAGCAGAGGAAGGTCAAGTGACTAATTAGTTTGATCTTCAAATCCGAGTTAATTCCTAAGAAAAGATTGGGATTATTGAATTTCAATTCAATTAGAGGAGATAACAATTATCAATTATGCTGTTGAGTTGGATAACTTCCTGAGTTACTGATTTCTTAACCAAGACCAAAAGGAAAGGAAATTGTATCTACTGGAATAAAATGTCTTCAGATTGGGAATAATAAAAAGAAATAATCATAAACTGAAATACCTCAAATATCATTAAATAAAAATGTCAATTCTAACATGGACAATATCAACAGCCAATTAGGCAACATCAATCAAACACAATAAAAGCTTCAGAGTAAATAAAAATAGAAGAGAAATTAAATAGTAAAAGAAATATTGAACCTGGGATCGAGAGTTACTCCTAAAACTAAGAGAAGTCCTAAATTCTAAATCCTAAGAGAGAGGAGAGAACCTCTCTCACTAAAACTAAATCATGGAAAAGTGAATTATGAATGCCTGATGAGTCTCTGCAAGTTCCCTGACTTTAATCTGTGTTTCTGGGCCGAAAAGTGGGTTAAAATGCGGCCCAGAATCTCTGCCAGTGACTTTTGTAATTCTGCAGATCGCGCATGTCACGCGTCCGCGTCGTTCACGCGGACGCGTCATTCGTGTTTTTCCTGCCACGCGTTCGCGTAGTACACGCTTCTGCGTCACTTGTGCTTTTCTAATCCGCCCGGTCGCGTGAGCCATGCAATCGCGTCACTCTAATTTCTTCTATTTCACGCGGTCGCGTGAGCCATGCGACCGCGTGACTTTTCGCTGGTCATCTCCTCAATTCCTTGTATTCCTTCCATCTTTGCACACTTCTTCTTCATTCTCTAAGCCATTCCTGCCCTATGAAGCCTGAAACACTTAACACACAGATCAAGGCATCGAATGGTAATAAGAGAGGATTAAAATTAGCTAAATTAAGACCAAAGAAGCATGTTTTCAATCATGTAATAATTTTCGGAAGGAAATATAAATGCATGCTAGTTATATGAATAAGTGGGTAATGATCATGATAAAACCACACAATTAAACACATTGTAAACCACAAAATAGTGGTTTATCAACCTCCCCACACTTAAACATTAGCATGTCCTCATGCTAAACTCAAGGAGACCAAATAAATGAGTAGGGAAAGGCAAGATTCATGCAATGCAACCTATGAATGTGAATGCAACTACATGCAAAGATGATTCTACCTTCTTGGTGAAAAAGCAAATAATTCTTTCAAGAACAAGTATGAACTGGATTTCACTAATTCAAATAACAAAATACAATACAAATAACTTGCAAAAAAAAGATAGCTCATGAAAGCAGGGAACATAGAATTGAGCACTGAACCCTTACTGGTAGTGTATATCATTATAACTCTCAAGTGTCTAGGGTCAAGTCTCTCAATTCTCTACTAATCTTGCTTTCTATAGCTTGCTCTTCATCTAACAATCAACAAAATTTTAATGCACCAATACACAAATCAAGAGGTCTTTCAAGGGTTGTAATGGGGTTAGGGTCAAGGTAGGATTGTATTTGGCCAAGTAGACTAAAATTTGAATCCTTAATTAACATAAACTTTCCACCTAACATAAGACAATCCATTTAATTAAAATACAAAATCTAACTTCCCATCATCAACTATGTTTACTACATATTTATGCATTCCAAGTTTTGAGTACAGCTCATGTATTGACTTCACTTATTTATTTTGGGGCATTTTGTCCCCTTTTATTACTTGCTTTTTTTTTTGCATATGATTAAGGTTTTGAATGCATAAACATGTTCTTAGCATTTTTCATATTTTCACACAAAGTCTAACATACTCAATTTCCAAACCAAACGTTTCCAAACCCATTTTCCCCACACTTAATTCATGAGCATTCTCACTAGTCTAAGCTAATCAAGGATTCAAATTAGGGACATTATTGTTTTCCGCTTAGAGTTAGTGATGAGCTAAAGTAAAGAACAAGGGGTAAAATAGGCTTAACATGGGTTTGCAAAGGATAATAAAAGGTAAGGCCATAAGGGTATGTAAGCTCAATGAAACAAGGCCTCAATCATATAAGTGCATGCATACATCAAATAATGGAAATATAGAATTAAGCAAGACAAAGATCACAATTTTAGAGAGAGAAACACACACCAAAAAATAAAATAAAATAAAATATTGGTTGATAAAATGCAACTAATCAAATAGGCTCAAAATCTCACTAGTTTTGTGTGTTCGAGCTCTAAAATATGTTCCAAAATAATATTTCTTCAAACAAGTTTTTCAAAAAGTTTTATTCAAATTAGTGAAATACTATATAAAAATTTCTTGAAAAAGAAAATATTACTTTAACCAAGTGGTAAAATATGCACAAAAAGAAACAAACATGCAAATGCAACAATGAAAAACAAAAATTGGTATTGAGAAGGGGCTAACTAACTCGTGGAGATCGGTATTGACCTCCCACACTTAAAGATTGCACCGTCCTCGGTGCATGCTGAGAAGTACAGGTGAGCGGGTGTTGTGGTTCCTCAGCTGTTGCTCGTTGTAGAAGGTTTCTCCTTACCCGTTCTGGTGGCCAGCCTGAAAAAGGGAGAAAAGAAAGGGATATGAAGTCAAAGGTGTAGAGCAAAGAGGAGGGTGGTACGAGTGAATATCATGCCAAGTAAGGAAAATAGTGAATGGAAGACATGGTCGTGATTCCATGTGATCAGTTCATCAATGGAAATATAGCAAGGCATGGGGAGTATTGGATGCAAGATGTTTATTAGCATGCCGGCAAGGGAATGAGTAGCATAGATCAAGCATCAAAAGCTTTAATGTATTGTTAGTCGTAAGAAACTAACAATAACGTTTGTAATGACAATTATATTTAATTGATAAAATATAAAAAGGGTTTTGTGAAAAGCAAGCATTTATAGTAGAAGATTAAAAAAAATCTTAAAAATAGTGTATAATGCCATACGGGCATTTTCACAAGCACATAGCATGCATGGTAAATAAGCTGGTTAAAAGTATTAAATTGAACATGCAAGCAACCCTTTAAAAAGTAATATATAATTGTCAAATAATCCACAAAAATATAGAAAAATAATGACCCAAATAAAATTCCAACACCAATGAAAATAATGCAATGAATGAAAGTATGCAATTAAGTAAAAGAAAATGAAAGATAAGAATAATGAGAAGGGGAAGAAGGGAAGAAGAAGTAAGTAAGAAAAGGGGGGGAGGAAAAATTAGGATTGGGGAAGAAAAGATAAAATATTTTGGCGTATTAGGTTAAGGTGTGCGGCGCAAGCGACGCGGACGCGTGGGGCACGCGGTCGCGTGACATGCGCTTTAAGTTAATCGACGCGGTCGCGTCGGTCACGCGGTCGCGTGATACGGTTTATGCTACTGGTGCGAGGGCAGCCTCGCGCTCGCACAACTCTCGGTTCAAAATCTTATTTTTGCCAAAGTTTGGGTGACGCGATCGCGTAGGTGACGTGATCGCGTGGATGGACATTTTTGGAAAACGACGCGGCCGCATGGGGCACGCGTTCGCGTCGGAGGGCTTGGGCTTCTAGCGCAAGTTCAGCCCAATTCCAGCACAACTTTCGGCCATACACCCTTTTACGTCGATTTACAGGTCACGCGGCCGCGTGGGTGACGCGGTCGCGTGGAAGGCATGTTTCTCATGTGACGCGGATGCGTCAGCGACGCGGTTGCGTGGATCAAAATATGCTAAAGGCGCGCCTCCAGCCACGCTCTCACGTGACTCTCTGTTCAATTCTTTTCTTCCCAACGCACTAGGGACGCAGACGCGTCAGCGACGCTGCCGCGTCGCGTGCGTATTTTCTCTTTTTTCTTTTTTTATGCAATATGCATATGCAAATGCAGTGCTTGATGTGAATGCTATGCATGATTCCAGGTTTAATAAAATAAAATAAATTTCAAAAACAAACAAAACTAAATAAAATTAAAATTGCAAAATGAACGATCATACCATGGTGGGTTGTCTCCCACCTAGCACTTTTAGTGATAGTCCTTAAGTTGGACATTTGGTGAGCTTCCTGTTATGCTGGCTTGTGCTTGAACTCATCCAGAAATCTCCACCAATGTTTGTGATTCCAGTGTCCTCCGGAATCCCAAACTAAGCATGTAAAGCCCTTAAGAAGCTTCAAACAGATTCTTAGGCTCCCGGAGTGACAAATGCCAGAACAGATTCCAGGATCCCAAACTTTACTTTTACACCCGTTTTGTCTCGATCTGCATTTTTCTAGCCGGGTGAAAGGTGATCTGAATTCTCACTGCAGCAACCAAACAGCTTCCTAGACCCATTCAGTTGAGCTTTATACCAAGCTTTGCATTTAAACTTAAAGCTTCCAACCTTGATGAACCTTGCAGGACAATTCTTACCACTGACCATCTTTCTCTTACTCTTGATGCCACAAAGAGCTCTAAGTTGACCATTCGTCTCCAGTAGCCCATATTCAAGTGGGATTAGAAAGCTAAGGGATATGAATTTTACCCACTTGACTGTTGTGAAGGTTGATGGCAACTTATGGGGAGGTATCTTCAATGAAATTGCAAGCTCCACTCCCTTGTGCTCTTTTTTGATAATTACCACCTCTTTGCAAGCTTCTTTAATTTTAACCTCTTCCTCTTGGTAGCTTTCTTCCAATTCAATCATCTCTTCGTTGCTTTCCAAGGGCATGGGAGGTTGTGCTTCTTCTTCTTGAATCTCCATCTCTTGATCAACCTCTTCCAAGTCTTCAACTGTGATATGCCTTGGAGGTTGCACACCCTCCTCAACATCAATTGCAACCGTCTTGGAAGGAGGCTCTATGACTGGACTTTCCCATGGAGGTGCTGCATCTCCTAAGTCTTCAACCACTTCTTCTTCTTCAATAATTCTGGCTTCCTCTACTTGTTCCAGTACAAAGTCATGCTCCGTACTGTTCACTAGAGTTTCTAGTATCTCATTCATGCTACGTTCTTCAATAGATTGTCAACATGAAGCCATGGGGGTTCCTTGACTGTCCGAACGTCGGGAAGCTAATTGACTCATTATTGCTTGCTCCAATTGACGAATGGTTGCCTAAAATCGATCCACTGTTTCCTTGAAATGATCCTTTGTCTCTTGATGCGCTCGGCTTTCATAAATAGGATCATAGTGCTCTTGGATTGATGGATATGGAGATGGTGAATATTGAAGTGGTGGTTCTTGGGAGTAATTGGGTTGGAATTGGGGTGGTTCTATATATGGTTCATATGTCTCATAAGGTGGTTGGTATGGTGGTTGACGGATAGGGTCATATGGAGGTGAATGGTGGAAAGGGGCTTGTGAGTATGGTGGTCCAAAGTTATGTTGAGGAGAAGGGGGTTCATAGGCATATGGTTGGTCTTGTTGGTAGTCAAAAGAGTGCTCACCATAGCCATTGCCTTGATATGCATCACAGAATGGTTGTTGATAGTCCATTGGAGGTGGTTGTTGCCATGAGGGTTGATCAAATCCTTGTGGCTCCTCCCATCTTTGATTGTTCCAACCATGGTGCATATTGTCATTATAATCTCCTCTTCCTGCAACATGATTATAACCAGACTCATAGCCAAAGGGGTGAGAGTTCATAGTAGTGAGAGATAATAAAAACAAAAATTAACAAAAAGAAAATATTTTGAAAAAGATTTGAACTTTGAAAAATAAGATAAGAAAAGATAAAAAAATTTTAAATCTGAAAATTTTGAAAAAAAAAATTTTTTTTTTAATAAATATTTACAATAACCAATAATAAGGCACACGTTTGCAATTCCCCGGCAATGGCGCCATTTTGACGTTGGGATTTTTGCCAGTAAAGAATTTCATAAAAACAGTCGCGTTGTAGATATAGTCTTTAAACTGACAGAAATCCCTTTCGTACAAACATTTTGGTTGTCACAAGTAACAAACCCCTTAAAAATTGTTAACCGAGTATTTAAACCTCGGGTTGTCTTCTCAAGGAATTACAGGGAGGTATGTTCTTATTATTGGTTATGAGTTGTAAATTGGGGTTTAGGAGGTAAGGAGGGAATATGTTGAATGACAAATAAAATAAAATAAAATAAAATAGTAAAAATTAAATCTCTTGGCAAGGTATAAGAAATTGGAAGTCCAGACCGAATTATCCTTATCAATGATAATAAAAATTGAATCTTAATTTCACTTAGTTAACCCTTACTTAAAGCAGAGGAAGGTCAAGTGACTAATTAGTTTGATCCTCAAATCCGAGTTAATTCCTAAGAAAAGATTGGAATTATTGAAGTTCAATTCAATTAGAGGAGATAACGATTATCAGTTATGCTGTTGAGTTGGATAACTTCCTGAGTTACTGATTTCTTAACCAATACCAAAAGGAAAGGAAATTGTATCTACTGGAATAAAATGTCTTCAGATTGGGAATAGTAAAAAGAAAAAATCATAAACTGAAATACCTCAAATATCATTAAATAAAAATGTCAATTCTAACATGGACAATATCAACAGCCAATTTGGCAACATCAATCAAACACAATAAAAGCTTCAGAGTAAATAAAAATAGAGGAGAAATTAAATAGTAAAAGGAATATTAAACCTGGGATCGAGAGTTACTCCTAAAACTAAGTGAAGTCCTAAATCCTAAATCCTAAGAGAGAGGAGAGAACCTCTCTCACTAAAACTAAATCATGGAAAAGTGAATTATGAAAGCCTGATGAGTCTCTGCAAGTTCCCTGACTTTAATCTGTGTTTCTGGGCCAAAAACTGGGTTAAAATGCGGCCCAGAATCTCTGCCAGTGACTTTTGTAATTCTGCAGATCGCACATGTCACGCGTCCGCGTCGTCCACGCGGACGCGTCATTAACATTTTTCCCTGCCACGCGTTCGCGTCGTCCACGCTTCCGCGTTACTTATGCTTTTCCAATCCGCGCGGTCGCGTGAGCCATGCGATCGCGTCACTTTGATTTCTTCTATTTCACGCGGTCGCGTGAGCCATGCGACCACGTGACTTTTCGCTGGTCATCTCCTCAATTCCTTGTATTCCTTCCATCTTTGCACACTTCTTCTTCATTCTCTAAGTCATTCCTACCCTATGAAGCCTAAAACACTTAACACACAGATCAAGGCATCGAATGGTAATAAGAGAGGATTAAGATTAGCTAAATTAAGACCAAAAAAGCATGTTTTCAATCATGTAATAATTTTAGGAAGGAAATATAAATGCATGCTAATTATATGAATAAGTGGGTAATGATCATGATAAAACCACACAATTAAACACATTGTAAACCATAAAATAGTGGTTTATCAGTCCTCTGAACGAAAAGAAGTTCCCCATTGAGGAACCAAGGAAATCCGAGGCTCATACAGAGACCATAGAGATTCTATTGAACCTACTTCTGCCATTCATGAGCTCTGATGAGTATCCTTTCTCTGAAGAGGATGAGGATATTACTGAAGAGCAAGTTGCTAAGTACCTTGGAGCAATCATGAAGCTGAATGTCAAGTTATTTGGTAATGAGACTTGGGAGGATGAACCTCTATTGCTCATTAATGAACTAAATACCTTGGCTCAGTTGAAGATACCTCAAAAGAAACCGGATCTCAGTTGAAGGCCTTTACATCCCTGCTGACTTCATAATCCTAGACACTGGGAAGGATGAGGATGAATCCATCATCCTTGGCAGACCCTTCCTACCCACAACAAAAGCTGTGATTGATGTTGACAGAGGAGAGTTGGTCCATTAAATGAATGAGGACTACCTTGTGTTTAAGGCTCAAGGATCTCCTTCTGTAAACAAGGAGAGGAAACATGAAAAGCTTCTCTAAATACAGAGTCAACGAAAGCCCCCACATTCAAACTCTAAGTTTGGTGATGGGAGGCCCCAATCATGCTCTGAACATCTGTGAAGCTCCATAAGAGCTCATTGTCAAGCTATTGACATTAAAGAAGCGCTTATTGGGAGGCAACCCAATTTTTATTTATCTATGTTAAATTTCCATTTTTCATTGTTATTTTATGTTTTCTTTAGGTTGATAATCATGTGGAGTCACAAAAACAACAGCAAAAATCAAAGCAAATTCAAAAAATAGCATTAAAAACAGTACATCCTGGAGGAGGAGCTTACTGGCATTTAAACGCCAGTAAGGGTAGCAGAATGGGCGTTTAATGCCAGAAAAGAGAATCAAGCTGGCGTTCAACGCCAGAAAGGGAAGAAAAGCTGGCATTAAATGCCAGAAATGGGCAGCAACCTGGCGTTTAACGCCAGGATTAGCACTCGGAGGGTGTTTACACGCCAAAATGGTGTAGGGATGAGAAATTCTTGACACCTCAGGATCTGTGGACCCCACAGGATCCCCACCTACCTCAACTCACTCTCTTTTCTTCACACATTCCAATAACACCCTTCCCCATCACCTCTTCACTACTCACATCCATCTACTCTTCCCCAAAAACCCCACCTACCCCACAATTCAAAATTCAAAAACTTTCCCTCCCAACCCAACCTTCACACATGGACACCCCTCTCTTCCACTCCTATATAAACCCCTAATCACTCCTTCATTTTCACTCATCATATACACTTCCCCCTCCTTGGCCGAAACTTTCTTCACCCTCCTTTTCCTCCATTTCTTCTTTTTCTCCGTCTTTCTTTCTTCCTTTGCTCAAGGACGAGTGGTGCACGAAATTGTGATCTCTTATAATGGCATTCAACTTGGTGTGCGCATTTACTAACTCAGCACTTTCTTCACAACCTCGCACAACTAACCAGCAAGTGCACTAGGTCGTCCAAGTAATAAACCTTACGTGAGTAAGGGTCGATCCCACGGACATTGTTGGTATGAAGCAAGCTATGGTCATCTTGTAAATCTCAGTCAGGCGGATAATAAATGGGTATGGAGTTTTCGAATAATAATAATAAATAAACTGAAAATAAAGATAGAAATACTTATGTAAATCATTGGTGGGAATTTCAGATAGGCGTATGAAGATGTTGTGCTACTTCTGAATCTCTGCTTTCCTACTGCCTTCATCCAATCCTTTTTACTCCTTTCCATGGCAAGCTGTATGTAGGGCATCACGATTGTCAATGGCAACATCCCATCCTCTTAGTGAAAAAGGTCCAAATGCTCTGTCACGGCACGGCTAATCATCTGTCGGTTCTCGATCATGTCGGAATAGAATCTCTTGATTCTTTTGCATTTGTCATCACGCCCAACAATCACGAGTTTGAAGCTCGTCACAGTCATTCAATCCCGGAATCCTACTCGGAATACCACAGACAAGGTTTAGACTTTCCAAATTCTCATGAATGCCGCCATCAATTCTAGCTTATACCACAAACACTCTGATCTCACGGAATGGAAGGCTCGGTTGTCAGGCATGAGCAACCATGTGTCGTGCATCAGGAATCTAAGAGATACACACTCTAGCTTTCGCTTGTAGAACGAAAGTGGTTATCAGGCACGCGTTCATAGGGACGGATGATGATGAGTGTCACGGATCATCACATCCATCATATTAAAGTACGAGTAGAATCTTAGAACAAAAATAAGATTGAATTTGAATAAAAGATAGTAGTAATTGCATTAAAACTCGAGGTACAGCAGAGCTCCACACCCTTAATCTATGGTGTGTAGAAACTCCACCGTTGAATACATAAGTGATGAAGGTTCAGGCATGGCCGAATGGCTAGCCCCCAAAACGTGATCTATAGTCTCCTAAGATGAATAATGTAATAAAACCGAGACCAAAGATGTAATGTGGTCAAAAAGACGACTAATACAATAGTAAAATGTCCTATTTATACTAGACTAGCTACTAGGGTTTACAGAAGTAAGTAATTGATGCAGAAATCCACTTCCAGTGCCCACTTGGTGTGTGCTTGGGCTGAGCTTGAACTTTACACGTGTAGAGGCTTCTTTTGGAGTTGAACTCCAAGTTGTAACGTGTTTTTTGGCGTTCAACTCTGGTTCGTGACGTGTTTCTGGCGTTTGACTCCAGAATGCAGCATAGAACTGGCGTTAAGCGCCAGTTTGCGTCATCTAATCCCAAATAAAGTATGGACAATTATATATTGCTGGAAAGATCTGGATGTCTACTTTCCAACGCCGTTAAGAGCGCGCCATTTGAAGTTCTATATCTCCAGAAAATCTATTTCGAGTGCAAGGAGGTTAGAATCCAACAGCATCAGCAGTCCTTTATTAGCCTTTTTTCAGAGTTTTGCTCAGGTCCCTCAATTTCAGCCAGAAAATACCTGAAATCACAGAAAAACACACAAACTCATAGCAAAGTCCAGAAATGTGAATTTAGCATAAAACTAATGAAAACATCCCTAAAATTAGCTAGATTATACTAAAAACTATCTAAAAACAATGCCAAAAAGCGTATAAATTATCCGCTCATCACAACACCAAACTTAAATTGTTGCTTGTCCCCAAGCAACAGATAATCAAATAGGATAAAAAGAAGATAATATACTATAAATCCCAAAATATCAATGAATATTAGTTCTAATTAGATGAGCGGGACTTGTAGCTTTTTGTTTCTCACTTTTTGGCATCTCACTTTTTCCTTTGAAGTTTTAGAATGATTGGCATCTATAGGAACTTAGAATTTCAGATAGTGTTATTGATTCTCCTAGTTAAGTATGTTGATTCTTGAACACAGCTACTTTTTTGAGTCTTGGCCGTGGACCTAAGCACTTTGTTTTCCAGCATTACCACCAGATGCATAAATGCTACAGACACATAGCTGGGTGAACCTTTTCAGATTGTGACTCAGCTTTGCTAAAGTCCCCAGTTAGAGGTATCCAGAGTTCTTAAGCACACTCTTTTAGCTTTGGATCATGACTTTAACCACTCAGTCTCAAGTTTTTTCACTTGGACCTGCATGCCACAAGCACATGGTTAGGGACAGCTTGAATTAGCCGCCTAGGCCTGGATTTATTTCCTTGGGCCCTCCTATCCATTGATGCTCAAAGCCTTGGATCCTTTTTACCCTTGCCTTTTGGTTTTAAGGGCTATTGGCTTTTTCTGCTTGCTTTTTCTTTTTCTTTTCGTCATTTTTTTTCGCAAGCTTTTGCTTTTTCACTACTTTTTCTTGCTTCAAGAATCAATTTTCATGATTTTTCAGATTGTCAATAACATTCTCTTTGTTCATCATTCTTTCAAGAGCCAACAATTTTAACATTCATAGACAACAAGATCAAATTTATGCACTATTCAAGCATTCATTCAGAAAACAAAAAGTATTGTCACCACATCAATATAATTAAACTAAATTCAAGGATAATTTCGAAATTCATGTACTTCTTGTTCTTTTGAATTAGAAACATTTTTCATTTAAGAGAAGTGAAGGATTTATGGAATTATTCATAGCCTTAAGACATAGTTACTCAATACTAATGATCATGAGGTAGAGACACAAAACATAAACACATACATAGCATAAAAACCGAAAAATAGAAAAAATAAGAACAAGGAATGAGTCCACCTTAGTGATGGTGGCGCTTTCTTCTTGAAGAACCAATGATGTCCTTGAGTTCTTCTATGTCTCTTCATTGCCTTTGTTGCTCCTCCCTCATTGCTCTTTGATCTTCTCTAATTTCATGGAGAATGATGGAGTGCTCTTGATGTTCCACCCTTAATTGATCCATATTGTAACTCTAGTCTTCTAAGAGGTGTTGAGTTGTTCCCAATAGTTGTTGGGAGGAAAGTGCATCCCTTGAGGCATCTCCAGGATTTCTTGGTGATGAGCTTCCTCATGCGTCTCTTGGGTTCCATGAGTGGGCTCTCTTGTTTGCTCCATCCTTTTCTTAGTGATGGGCTTGTCCTCCTCAATGGGGATGTCTCCTTCTATGATAACTTCGGCTAAGTAACATAGATGGCAAATAAGATGTTAAAAAGCTAGCCTTGCCAAGGTAGAGGGCTTTTCGGCTATTTTGTAGAATTCAAGGGAGATGACTTCATGAACTTCTACTTCCTCTCCAATCATTATGCTATAAATCATGATGGCCCGATCCATAGTAACTTCAGATTGGTTGCTAGTGGGGATGATGGAGCGTTGGATGAACTCCAACCATCCTCTAGCCACAGGCTTGAGGTCCAGTCTTTTTAGTTAAACCGGCTTCCCTTTGGAGTCTCTTTTCCATTGAGCTCCTTCCACACATATGTCCATAAGGACTTGGTCCAACCTTTGATTAAAGTTGACCCTTCTAGTGTAGGGGCATGCATTTTCTTGCATTGTAGGCAAGTTGAACGCCAACCTCACATTTTCTGGACTAAAATCTAAGTATTTCCCCCAAACCATTGTAAGATAATTCTTCGAATTCGGGTTCATACTTTGGTCATGGTTCCTAGTGATCCATGCATTGGCATAGAACTCTTGAACCATTAAGATTCTGACTTGTTGAATGGGGTTGGTCACAACTTCCTAACCTCTTCTTTGGATTTCATGTCGGATCTCCGGATACTCTTTTTTCTTGAGCTTGAAAGGAACCTCAGGGATCACCTTTTTCTTGGCCACAATATCATAGAAGTGGTCTTGATGGGCTTTGGAGATGAATCTCTCCATCTCCCATGACTCAGAGGTGGAGGCTTTTGTCTTCCCTTTCCCTTTTCTACAGGTTTCTCTGGTCTTAGGTGCCATAGGTGGTTATAGAAAAACAAAAACTATACTTTTACCACACCAAACTTAGAATATTGCTCGCCCTCAAGCAAAAGAAGAAAGAAAAAAAGAAGAGGAAGAGAAAATATGGAGGAGAGTGGGGGGGAGGTGTATTCGGCCAAGGTGTAGAAGAGGGGGTTGGGTTGTGTGAAAAATGAAGAAGGATGGAGGGGTTTATATAGTGAGGGGAGAGGGGGTAGGTTCGGCTATTTAGGGTGGGTTTGGGTGGGAAAGAAATTTTGAATTTTGAAGGTATGTGGGGTTTATGGGAAAGAGTGGATGGATGTGAGTGGTGAAGGGGGTAATTGAAAAGAGAGATTGAGGTGATTGGTGAAGGGTTTTTGGGGAAGAGAGTTTATGGGGAAGAGAGGATGAATATGAAGAAGAGGAGAGAAGGTGAGTTGAGGTAGGTGGGGATCCTGTGGGGTCCACAGATCCTGAGGTGTCAAGGATTTACATCTCTGCACCAATTAGGCATGTAAAGCGCCTTTGCATACAATCTTGGCATTTAAACGCCGAAGTGATGCTTATGTTGGGCGTTCAACGCCCAATTGCAGCATGTTTCTGGCGTTGAACACCAGTTCCATGCTTGTTTTTGGCGTTCAGTGCTAGCTCTCCTCAGGGTATATTCCTGGCGTTCAAACGCCAGGATGCTGCATGTTTCTGGCATTCAACGCCAGATCCATGTAAATCATGTTGCTTGTATGCGAAGTTTGTATTCGTAGGTTTTGATGAATGACAAACCAACAAACGACATGAAAGACAAACCAACAAACAACTTGAATGAACAAGCATGTTGAAAGATCAACCAACATTCAACGTTGAGGAATGAAGAGTTGAAAGCAACACAACAACAACAAGAAACTCAAGTCCACAACATTTGAAGACAAGTATAGTGTCTTAGGACTTAGGTAACTTCTTGTTAAGAACCAATTGCTAAATCTCTCAACACACACTCACAAAATGTTTTGATGCACATCTTGCAATTCGATGCTAGCCAAATGGTTTAAAACTTGTTTTCAAAGGTACAAAAGCATAGGAATTGACTCCAACAAGTTTGAGATCAATCCTAAGTATTTTGAAGTGATTTTAAGCCATTCTTTAAGGTTTGCATCGATGCACACTCATCTTGCATCGATGCAAAGCATGCGACGACTTGTTGCATCGATGCAAAGTGTTATGCATCGATGCAAATGATTCAAAAACATAAAAAACGGCTAGTTTTGACAAAAAGGCTCCATCCCATTAACTCCCCAACGTTTCTAAGGTTTGGGGAGTCTATAAATAGATGGATTGAAGCCTTATTTCAGATACTTGAGTATTTGCAAACTATCTTGTTCATATTCTTTCATTCTACACATTTTTTAAGGTGTTATAATACACAATTTGAGAGAGCAATATCAATTGGTTCAATAGTGCTAAACTTGTAATCATACACTCTTCTAGAGAGTACTCATTTCGTCTCAACAATTCTTTGAGAATTGTTTTCTTGTACACTTTGTAAATTGGAGTGTGATCTCCAAGGTTGAGTCAAGAGTTATAAACACTATAGTCGGTGAGGATACCAAAGAGGTATACTAAGTACTCAAGGCAAATCTTAGAGAAGGTATCTCTAAGTGGAGTGGGTTAGTATACGAGTGGTGATCATATACCGTGAGGTGTTAGAAACTAAGGACTTGGATTGTAAAAGGTTTTGCGCGAGCACCTTGAAGCTTGGCAATAGTGGAACTTCTCAATAGCGATTGAGAAAGAAAGTAGACGTAGGACAAGGATTGTGCCGAACCACTCTAAATAGCGTTTGCATCTCTCCAAACTCATCTCTTCAATATTATTGTCTTTTACCTTTGAGCAAATAAATTGTGATCGAAAAGTAGCTTCGTAAGTACTTAAGGAATAGCTTAAGTCCGATTGGTGAAAAGCTTGATCAATTTATTTGAGTTGGTGTCTATTGGAAAGTAAAAGCTCCTTATAAATGCTTAGCAATTGAGTTAAGCTCTTGGAAAAATACTAGTACAATAACACTTTTGTATATTGTCTTTAACTTTCGCAAAAAGATTCATTGTTGTTGCAATACTCAATTCACCCCCCTCTTGAGTAATTGTTCATAGGTTCTACAAGTGGTATCAGAGCTTAACCCTTTGAAAGACTTAACCGTTTAAGGGAAAAGATCATGGCAAGCACAAGCTTTAACAACAACAACACTAGTGAAGGTAACTCAACCGCTAGACCTCCTCTTTTTAGCGGAACAAATTACTCTTATTGGAAAAATAAGATGAGAATTTGGATCCGTTCTCAAGATGTGAGAATTTGGAAAGTGATTGAGAATGGAAATCACATTCCAACAAAGACAACAAGCGCTAAAGAAGGAGAAGTCTCCGTCTCAAAGCAAGTACCGAAAGGAGAAGATGAATATAGTGACGATGATTGGAAGAAAGTGGCAATGAATGATAAAGCCATCAACTTCATTCATTGTGCACTTAACGAGCATGATTATATGAAGATCTCTACATGTGAAACCGCTAAAGAGATTTGGGATAAACTCCGAATCACTTACGAAGGAACCGACCACGTTAAAGAATCAAAGGTATTTATGTTGGTTCATTAATGGGAAAATTTTAAAATGAAAGATGAAGAGAGCATTGAAGAAGCTCTTGAAAGACTCTCCAAGATCTTCAACAATCTAAGCATGCTTGGCACAAAATACAATGATAAACAAATTGTGACCAAGGTGCTTACAAGCCTTACACCAAAATGGAACTCCAAAGTGAACGCCATTGTGGAAGGAAGGCTCTATGATCAACTTACATTTGATCAACTACGAGGTAATCTTCTCACCTATGAAATGACTATGCTAAATAGACAAAAAGGTGAAGAAAGCAAGAAGAAAAGTCTCGCCCTTAAAACAACATCACTACAAGAAGAGAGTGATGATAATGAAGAAGAAGGAGATGAAGAATTTAAAAAGATTCAATAAGTTTGCAATGAAGAAAAACTTCAAGAGCAAAACAAAGGTACCAAAATGCTATGAGTGTGGAGAAGTTGGACACATCAAACCCAATTGTCCAAAACTTCAAAAGGAGGACAAAAACAAGAAATTTAAGAAGAAGGAGAAAGCATACATATCATGGGAGAACGAGGATGAATCCGACTCCGATGACGACGAGATTGCAAATCTTTGCTTAATGGCAAGCGAAGAAAAGGTTAGTGACGACAACTCCACTTCTTTTAATTTACAAGATGAATATGATGCCTTACTTGAGGTGTACACAAAACTTACCCAAGATTATTCTCTCCTAAAGAAAAAGAATATGGATCTTTTAAAACAAAATGAGATGTTGAAAAACGAGAATATCAATCTTGGAAAAGATAAGTGTAGCACAAGTAGTGATCCATACAAATCTTGTAAAATGCATGAAAATGAAATTACAAATCTTAAGAACACTTTAGCTAAGTTCAATGAATCTTCAAAGAACTTAGATAAAATGTTGAAAAACCAAAAGCATGTTCATAATAAGGAAGGTTTAGGTTTTGAAAAAGGAAAATTTAAAAATACTAAAACTCCTATTAGGCAACCGCAAGCCCAAAAGGCAACCATGCCTAAAAGGAATGAAGCCTTTAAACATCCTCCTCAACATGCTTCATTTAGAAATTATAATCACAATGCATATAGATCAAAAGATGTTGCATTTAGGAAACAACCTAGGCAACCATTTAGAAACATGCATAGGATGCATAATCCAAATGTCATATGTCATTATTGTAATAAAGTAGGTCATATAGCACCCGTATGCTTTACTAGAATTAAACATATAAACTTTCGTAGTCAAGATACGAGATGGGCACCTTATGGGCATTATGCTCATACTAACCATCAAGGACCCAAATTCACTTGGGTACCTAAATCCCAATTTTAATCGTTTTGTAGGTACGTGTTGGAGCTAAGGATACAAATTGGTATGTTGATAGTGGATGCTCCAAACACATGACCGGCGATGAATCAAAGTTCACCGCAATAGAGCCTACAAACGGAGGAAACGTGATCTATGGAGACAACAACACCAGCAAAGTAATCGGCGTTGGAAAAGTTGGTAAAAATTCTTCTACCTCCATAGATAATGTTATACTTGTCAAAGGTCTCAAACATAATCTCATTAGTGTTAGCCAACTTTGTGACAAAGGAAACTTAGTCACCTTTGATTCAAAATGTTGTTTGATAAAAAGGCAAGACACTAATGAAATTGTGCTAATTGGGCACCGTGTTGACAATGTATACATGATTAATCTAAATGAAGTTTCCTCAAATGATATGAAATGCCTTGTTAGTAAAAATGATGAAACTTGGTTATGGCATCGTAGAGTAGCTCATGCTAACATGGACCATCTTAGCAAGTTGGTCTCTAAAGAGTTAGTAATTGGCTTACCAAAGCTACGTTTTGAAAAAGACGTCCTTTGCGACGCATGTCAAAAGGGAAAACAAGTAAAGGCCTCTTTTAAATCCAAAAACATTGTTTCAACAACAAGGCCATTACAACTTTTGCACATGGATTTATTTGGTCCTTCTAGGACTATGAGCTTTGGTGGCAATTACTATGCTTTAGTTATTGTTGATGATTACTCTCGATTTACATGGACCTTGTTCCTAGCAAACAAGAGTGATGCATTTCGAGCATTCAAAAGATTAGCCAAAGTTATTCAAAATGAAAAGAATTTGCATATATCATCTATTAGAAGTGATCATGGTGGAGAATTTGAAAACAATCGTTTTGAAACTTTTTGTGAAGAAAATGGCATTGAGCATAATTTTTCCTCTCCTAGAACACCACAACAAAATGGTGTGGTTGAAAGGAAAAATCGTCATTTAGAAGAAATGGCGAGAACTATGCTCAATGAGGCTAATATTCCTAAGTACTTTTGGGCGGATGCGGTTAGTACCGCGTGTTATGTTATGAATAGGATTATCATTCGACCTATTCTTAAGAAAACACCGTACGAATTGTACAAAGGAAGAAAGCCAAATATTTCCCACATTCACGTCTTTGGTTGTAAATGCTTTATTCTAAATAATGGAAAAGATAACTTAGGCAAATTTGATGCTAAGGCTGATGAAGGAATCTTCTTAGGCTACTCTTTAACTAGCAAAGCTTTTAGAGTATATAATAAACGCATCATGACTATGGAAGAAAGTATTCATGTCGCTTTTGATGAAACCAACCGTTGTTGTGCTAGAAAAGATTTTGATGAAAATGTAGAAAACTTTGATTCACTAAATTTGAATGGTGAAGACAAAGAAAAAGATTTAAATGAAGCCTCTACAAGCTCAACAAAGGATAGTGTTCAAGTTGAAGAAATTGAACCATCACAAGCACAAATAAATGCACTTCCAAAGGATTGGCGTACTTCAAAGGATCATCCTCTAGACAACGTCATTGGTGATGTTTCGAAAGGGGTAACAACTCGATCCACTTTTAGAAATTTATTTGTATATAGTGCTTTTGTTTCTCAAATTGAACCATCTACCATTGAGTCCGCAATTGACGATGAACATTGGGCTATGGCAATGCAAGAGGAGCTTAACCAATTCAAACGAAATGACGTTTGGGAATTGGTGCCTAAACCAAGTAATCAAACAATTGTAGGAACAAAATGGGTTTTAGAAATAAACTCGATGAAAATGGTACAATTGTTAGAAACAAAGCTAGATTAGTAGCTAAAGGTTATAATCAAGAGGAAGGCATTGATTATGACGAAACTTATGCTCCCGTAGCTAGATTAGAAGCAATTAGGATGTTACTTGCTTTTGCATCCTCTTATAACTTCAAACTTTATCAAATGGATGTTAAGAGTGCCTTTCTTAACGGTTTCATTCAAGAAGAAGTATATGTTGAACAACCTCCCGGTTTTGAGGATTATGAAAATCCTAATCATGTTTTTAAACTCAAGAAAGCTCTTTATGGTCTTAAACAAGCTCCAAGAGCTTGGTATGAATGTTTGAGCAAGTTTTTAATAGAAAAGGGTTTTAGAAGAGGGAAGGTTGATACAACTTTATTTATCTTGATTGAAAACAAAAATATCCTTTTGGTACAAGTTTACGTCGATGACATAATATTTGGTTCAACTAACGAATCACTTTGCAAGTTTTTCTCAAACCTCAAGCAAAGTGAATTTGAAATGTCCATGATGGGCGAACTCAACTTCTTCCTTGGTCTTCAAATCAAACAAGGAAAAGAAGGAACTTTCGTTAGCCAAACCAAATATTGCAAGGAACTGCTCAAAAGATTTGGAATGGACAATGCTAAGGCAATGGACACACCAATGAGCACTACTTGCTACCTTGACAATGATGAACAAGGTAAAAGCATAGATGTAAAGAAGTATAGAGGCATGATAGGATCATTACTTTATCTAATGGCAGGTAGGCCAGATATCATGTTTAGTGTATGCATGTGTGCGAGATACCAAGCTAATCCTAAG
This sequence comes from Arachis stenosperma, assembly GCF_014773155.1. Taxonomy (NCBI): domain Eukaryota; kingdom Viridiplantae; phylum Streptophyta; class Magnoliopsida; order Fabales; family Fabaceae; genus Arachis; species Arachis stenosperma. Next base: position 76,257,222 of record NC_080381.1, read on the forward strand.
GAATCTCACTTAAGTGCGGTGAAAAGTATCTCATAGGAACATTAAATGTTGGATTGTGGTATCCGGAAGGATCCACTTGTGATTTGATTGGTTATTCCGATTCCGATTTTGCCGGTTGCAAATTGGATAGGAAAAGCACTAGCGGCACTTGTCACTTGCTAGGAAACTCTCTTGTTTCATGGCATAGTAAGAAACAAGTAAGTGTAGCCTTGTCTACCGCCGAAGCCGAGTATGTAGCCGCCGGTAGTTGTTGCGCCCAAATTTTATGGATGAAACAACAACTTGTGGACTATGGACTCATGCTTGATCACATTCCTATCAAATGTGATAATACTAGTGCAATAAATTTAACCAAGAATCTGGTTCAACATTCAAGAACCAAGCATATTGAGATTAGACATCACTTCATAAGAGACCATGTTGAAAAGGGTGATGTGGTTATTGAATTTGTCGAAACTAGTAAACAACTAGCGGACATCTTCACTAAACCTTTATGTAAAGAAAGTTTTTTTAACATCCGAAATGAACTTGGTATCTTGGATTCTAATCTAATATGATTTGTTTGAATTCATTGTATTTATATTGCTATTTTTGTATCTCTTACTAACTTAAGCATTGGAGATATCCAATTAGCCACTGTTTTGAAGGTTTATGAGTTGATGAATGAGTGATTAATCTTGAGGTAGATTGAAAAATTTGAAGATTATAAACAATAAAGGATCAACAAATTGAAGTTTATAATGGTTTAAGTGAGTATATACATGATGGAACTCAAAGGATTGAAGAAAGAACCACCAAAGGATGAAAATTTGGTGATTTTGGACAAAATGATGCATGTTGCATCGATGCAACCAAGCTTTGCATCGATGCAAAGCACACAACGTGCTATGTGCATCGATGCAAAGCCTATTGCATCGATGCAAACATGACCAAATTGCACAAAAGCACGTGAATTTGGCATTTTTGAGCAACAAAACCCCACTTTTTCATCATCTTCAACCTCACAACTCATATCCCCACATTCAAACCTCCATAACCTCCAAAACAAGCTCACATATAGCTTCATACAACTCACAAAACTTAGATACCCACTACAAACAAATTACATATTTGAAGTCCCCACATTCTCCTCTACAAACCCCATAAAATAAAATCATCCACAATGCCTAGAATCAAGAGAACCATCAAGAAGTCAAAAGGCTCTTCAAGTGTGGTTCCACCTCCAAATGATCATCCTTTGGCAAGGTACTTTGCTTCTAATGAAGATCTTCAATTCTATGAGGCAAGGCTCGCCGGAAGAAAGGAAATTCCTCCGAGGTATTTGGATCCGACCCTTCTTGTCATTCATAAGTTTGATACTCTTAAGGCTATTCTAGTTCATCAAGGCCTCATGGATTTTGTTCAAATTAAGAGTAAATATTATCCGGATTTAGTTGCCATAGCCTATAGTACACTCATGATTGAGATTGATGAGGAAGATGAATTAAATTTCACATTATTCTTCAAGATAGGAAGAAAGGATTATAGGCTAGATGGTGATGAGTTAGCCACCATTTGGGAGTTGCCAAATCAAGGTGACTTGTTTCAAGGTGGTAAAACCCCAATTGATGAATGGGGTTATTCAAAGGACAATGCCATGCATTTGTTCAACCTTGTACAAGGAGCTCACTCCAAAATTAGTTGCAATTCAATGAGTGCGGAACATAGAACTTTGTTATATCTAGTCACCTATGTATTGCAACCTAGAATATCCGGGCATGCGAATGTAAATGATGAAGATTTGATTCTCATGTGGGCTATGATGAATGGGATTAAGATTAATTGGCCATACTTTATAGTACAACACATGATTAGGCTCAAGATGAAGGATAGGAATGGTGGATTAGGATTCCTTTGCCTATGGTCTAAAGTCTTTGATTATGTTGGTATTGATGTATCAAATGAGATTGCCAAGGAAGTACCACCTCAATCTTGTATCAACACTCATATTCTCAAAAAAATGGGAAGAAGAAATGTTGATGAACAAGGTCCTCAAGAGCAAGCTCCTCCACAAGCACCTCAAGCTCAAGAACCACCCTCCTTGGTTGATGTAATGAGAGAATTACAATCCATCAACCAAAACATCCAAAGGATTGAAGTAGAGCATGGTAGGCAACTTGAAGCACTTAATCGTCGTGTGTCTCGTGTAGATCATCGCACGGGTCGCTTGGATCGTCGTATTGATGACTTATATGAGCATTTCGGCATCCACCTACCGCATGAAGAGGATAATGATGATGATGAAGACCAAGATTGATTGTCTCCTCTTCATCAAGTCACTTTTTATTGTTTTATGTTTATTTGATTATATGAATTGTTAAACTAACTCCTAGTAAGCTAAGGATTTCTATTATGGTTTAAATACTTTGATATTTCCTTCATAATTTTGTTTAATGATTAATGCTTGTATGGTTATTTGGTGAATAACTCAAAATAGGCTTGGTACCCCTATTTTAAGTTAATGTGCATGCCTTGATATATATCACTTCTTTAGGGGGAATTATGCATGCTTGTTATATATACAAAGAGGAAATCAAATTCTTTTTGAAAGGGGGAATATCTCATCCTTGAGATTAATAGAGAAATTGAACTTAAAAAAATTCATTGTTTTATGCATGCTTCTATGACACATTTCAAACTCCTTTCTTTTTGATAATGTCAAAAGGGGGAAGAAAAGTTTGAGGATTTGAAAAGAAGAAATAAGTTTGCGAAACAATGATTTCAAAAAGACTTCCGCTAAGCAAAAACTTTGATATCTAAATCGTTTTCTTTGATAAACGCCCTTTAAGGGAACAAATGCACATATTTAGGGGGAACTCCTGCAAAATTTTTTTTGTGAAGTCTTCTCCAAAGCTTTCTACAAAACAAAGTGCATTATTGTTGCTTTCAAAATCATTTATAAATGCATATCCTCAAAATTGGTTTGTCATTATCAAAAAGGGGGAAATTGTAAATCATGTTGCTTGTATGCGAAGTTTGTATTCGTAGGTTTTGATGAATGACAAACCAACAAACGACATGAAAGACAAACCAACAAACAACTTGAATGAACAAGCATGTTGAAAGATCAACCAACATTCAACGTTGAGGAATGAAGAGTTGAAAGCAACACAATAACAACAAGAAACTCAAGTCCACAACATTTGAAGACAAGTATAGTGTCTTAGGACTTAGGTAACTTCTTGTTAAGAACCAATTGCTAAATCTCTCAACACACACTCACAAAATGTTTTGATGCACATCTTGCAATTCGATGCTAGCCAAATGGTTTAAAACTTGTTTTCAAAGGTACAAAAGCATAGGAATTGACTCCAACAAGTTTGAGATCAATCCTAAGTATTTTGAAGTGATTTTAAGCCATTCTTTAAGGTTTGCATCGATGCACACTCATCTTGCATCGATGCAAAGCATGCGACGACTTGTTGCATCGATGCAAAGATGTTTGCATCGATGCAACCTAGCTGAAAATTCAAATTTCAGCTTCAAAGACACATTTGCATCGATGCAAAGTGTTATGCATCGATGCAAATGATTCAAAAACATAAAAAACGGCTAGTTTTGACAAAAAGGCTCCATCCCATTAACTCCCCAACGTTTCTAAGGTTTGGAGAGTCTATAAATAGATGGATTGAAGCCTTATTTCAGATACTTGAGTATTTGCAAACTATCTTGTTCATATTCTTTCATTCTACACATTTTTTAAGGTGTTATAATACACAATTTGAGAGAGCAATATCAATTGGTTCAATAGTGCAAAACTTGTAATCATACACTCTTCTAGAGAGTACTCATTTCGTCTCAACAATTCTTTGAGAATTGTTTTCTTGTACACTTTGTAAATTGGAGTGTGATCTCCAAGGTTGAGTCAAGAGTTATAAACACTATAGTCGGTGAGGATACCAAAGAGGTATACTAAGTACTTAAGGCAAATCTTAGAGAAGGTATCTCTAAGTGGAGTGGGTTAGTATACGAGTGGTGATCATATACCGTGAGGTGTTAGAAACTAAGGACTCGGATTGTAAAAGGTTTTGCGCGAGCACCTTGAAGCTTGGCAATAGTGGAACTTCTCAATAGCGATTGAGAAAGAAAGTGGACGTAGGACAAGGATTGTGCCGAACCACTCTAAATAGCGTTTGCATCTCTCCAAACTCATCTCTTCAAATTATTGTCTTTTACCTTTGAGCAAATAAATTGTGATCGAAAAGTAGCTTCGTAAGTACTTAAGGAATAGCTTAAGTCCGATTGGTGAAAAGCTTGATCAATTTATTTGAGTTGGTGTCTATTGGAAAGTAAAAGCTTCTTATAAATGCTTAGCAATTGAGTTAAGCTCTTGGAAAAATACTAGTACAATAACACTTTTGTATATTGTCTTTAACTTTCGCAAAAAGATTCATTGTTGTTGCAATACTCAATTCACCCCCCTCTTGAGTAATTGTGCATAGGTTCTACAATCCATACTCTATTCTAGCGTTGAACGCCAGCCAGATGTTCCTTACTGGCGTTTGAACGCCAGTAAGTCCTTCCTCTAGGGTGTGATTTTTCTTCTGCTGCTTTTTATTCTGTTTTTAATTTTAGTATTTTTTTCATGACTCCACATTATCATGAACCTAATAAAACATTAAAGAACAATAAAAGAAAAATAAAATTAGATAAATAAAAATTGGGTTGCCTCCCAATAAGCGCTTCTTTAATGTCACTAGCTTGACAGTGGGCTCTCATGGAGCCTCACAGGTGATCAGGTCAATGTTGTAGACTCCCAACACCAAACTTAGAGTTTGGATGTGGAGATTCAACACCAAACTTAGAGTTTGGCTGTGGCCTCTCAACACCAAACTTAGAGTTTGATTGTGGGGGCTTTGTTTGACTCTGTACTGAGAGAAGCTTTTCATGCTTAATCTCCATTGTTAAAGAAGAAGATTCTTGAGCCTTAAACACAAGGTAGTCCCCATTCAATTGAGGGACTAATTCTCCTCTGTTAACATCTATCACAGCTCCTGCTGTGGCTAGGAAAGGTCTTCCAAGGATGATGCGTTCATCCTCCTCCTTCCTAGTGTCTAAGATTATGAAATCAACAGGGATGTAAAGGCCTTCAACCTTTACCAACACGTCCTCTACCAATCCATAAGCTTGTCTTACTGACTTGTCTGCCATTTGTAATGAAAATATGGCAGGCTGTACCTCAATGATCCCCAGCTTCTCCATTACAAAGAGTGGCATAAGATTTATGCCTGGCCCTAGGTCACACAGAGCTTTTTCAAAGATCATGGTGCCTATGGTGCAGGGTATTACGAATTTACCAAAATCTTGTTTCTTTTGAGGTAAAGTTTGCCGAACCCAGGTATCTAGTTCACCAATGAGCAAGGAAGGTTCACCTTCCCAAGTCTCATTACCAAACAACTTGGCATTCAGCTTCATGATAGCTCCTAGATATTGAGCAACTTGCTCTCCAGTTACATCTTCATCCTCTTCAGAGGAAGAATAGTCTTCAGAGCTCATGAATGGCAGAAGGAGGTTTAATAGAATCTATATGGTCTATATATGAGCCTCAGTTTCCTTTAGGTCCTCAATAGGGGACTCCTTCTTGCCTGAGAGACGTCCCATGAGGTCTTCCTCATTGGGATTCACGTCCTCTACTTCCTCCCTAGGTTCGGCCATTTTGATTATGTCAATGGCCTTGCACTCTCTTTTTGGATTCTCTTCAGTATTGCTTGGGAGAGTACTAGGAGGAGTTTCAGTTACTTTCTTACTCAGCTAGCCCACTTGTGCCTCCAAATTTCTGATAGAGGATCTTGTCTTACTCATGAAACTTAAAGTGGCCTTAGACAGATCAAAGACTAAATTTGCTAAGTTAGAGGTACTCTACTCAGAATTCTCTGTCTGTTGCTGAGAAGATGGTGGATAAGGCTTGATATTGCTTAGCCTATTTCTTCCACCATTATTAAAGCCTTGTTGGGGCTTTTGTTGATCCTTCCATGAGAAATTTGGATGATTTCTCCATGATGAATTATAGGTGTTTCCATAAGGTTCACCTATGTAATTTACCTCTGCCATTGCAGGATTCTCATGATCATAAGCTTCTACTTCAGAAGATGTCTCTTTAGTACTGTTGGATGCATTTTGCCATCCATTCAGACTTTAAGAAATCATGTTGACTTACTGAGTCAACATTTTGTTCTGAGCCAATATGGCATTCAGAGCATCAATTTCAAGAACTCCCTTCCTTTGAGGCGTCCCATTATTCACGGAATTCCTCTCAGAAGTGTACATGAACTGGTTATTTGCAACTATGTCAATAAGTTCTTGAGCTTCTGCAGGCGTTTTCTTTAGGTGAATGGATCCACCTACAGAATGGTCCAATGACATCTTAGAGAACTCAGATAGACTATAATAGAATATATCTATCATGGTCTATTCTGAAAACATGTCAGAAGGACATCTTTTGGTCATCTGCTTGTATCTTTCCCAAGCTTCATAGAGGGATTCACCATCTTTTTGTTTGAAGGTCTGAACATCCACTCTAAGGTTGCTCAGCTTTTGAGGAGGAAAGAAATTATCCAAGAAGGCCGTGACCAGCTTATCCCAAGAGTCCAGGCTATCTTTAGGTTGAAAGTCCAACCATGTTCTAGCTCTGTCTCTTATAGTAAAAGGGAAAAGCATGAGCTTGTAGACTTCAGGATATACTCCATTAGTCTTAACAGTCTCACAGATCTGCAAGAACTCAGTCAAGAACTGGTAGGGATCTTCTGATGGAAGTCCATGAAACTTGTAGTTCTGTTGCATTAGAGCAACTAATTGAGGTTTCAGCTCAAAATTGTTTGCTCCAATGACAGGAATTGAGATGCTTCTTCCATCAAACTTGGACGTAGGTGCAGTATAATCACCAAGCATCCTTCTTACATTATTGTTGTTGGGTTCGGCAGCCATCTCCTTTTCTTGTTCGAAAATTTCAGCAAGGTTATCTCTCGATTGTTGTAATTTAGCTTCTCTTAGTTTCCTCTTCAGAGTCCTTTCAGGTTCTGGATCAGCTTCAACAAGAATGCCTTTTTCTTTGTTCCTGCTCATATGAGAAAGAAGAGAACAGAAAAGGAAGAGGAATCCTCTATGTCACAGTATAGAGATTCCTTTATGTTAGTAGAAGAAGAAGGGAATAAAGAAAGGAGAATCCAAACACAAGGGTGAGGATAGGGGCAGAGATTTGAGATAAAGAGAAGTGTTAGTAAATGAATAAATAAATAGAATAAGATGAGAGACAGAAGTTTTCGAAAATAATTTTGAAAAGGAGTTAATGATTTTTGAAAATTAAGATAAGAAATAAAATTAAAATTAAAATTTAAAACAATTAATTAATTAAAAAGAATTTTTGAAAAAGAGGGAGGTATTTTCGAAAATTAGAGAGAGAAAAGTTGTTAGGTGGTTTTGAAAAAGATAAGAAATAAACAAAAAGTCAAATAGTTGAAAAAGATTTGAAAGTCAATTTTGAAAAGATAAGAAGATAAGAAGATATTTGAAATCAAATTTTTGAAAAAAAAAAGATAAAATTTTGAAAAAGATATGATAAAAATATAAGATTAAAAAAATATGGTTGGAAAAGGTTTAATTTTTAAAATTAAAATTAATTACTTGACTAACAAGAAACTAAAAGATATGATTCTAGAATTTAAAGATTGAACCTTTCTTAACAAGAAAGTAACAAACTTCAAATTTTTGAATCAATCATATTAATTGTTAGCATAATTTTCGAAAATAAAGATAAAACTAAGAAAAAGATTTTTGAAGAATATTTTAAAGGATTTTCGTAAATTAATAAGAAAAAATGAAAAAGATTTAATTTTTGAAAAAAGTTTTGAAAAGATAAGATTTTTAAAATTTGAAAATTTGACTTGACTTACAAGAAACAATTATATTAAAATTTTTTTTTTGACTAAGTCAACCCAAATTTTCGAAATTTTGAGAGAAAAAAAAAGGAAAAGATATATTTTTTTATTTTTTAATTTTTTAATTATGAGAGAGAAAAACATAAAAAATGACTCACAACATGAAAATTATGAATCAAAACACATGATGCATGCAAGAACACTATGAATGTGAAGATGAACACCAAGAACACTTTGAAGATCATGATGAAGATGAAGAACATATTTTTGAAAAATTTTTTATGCAAAGAAAACATGCAAGACACCAAACATAGAAATTTGCAATGCTTAGACACTATGAATGCAAAAATGCACATGAAAAACATCAAAAGATACAAAACAAGAAAACATCAAGATCAAACAAGAAGATTTACCAAGAACAACTTGAAGATCATGAAGAACACATGCATGGATTTTCGAAAAATGCATAAATTTTTAGAAAAATGCAATTGACACCAAACTTAAAAGTTGACTCAAGACTCAAACAAGAAACACAAAATATTTTTTATTCTTTTGATTTTATTATTTTTTGTATTTTATTTTATATTTTTTTCGAAAAACATATAGGAAAAAGAAAATAAGAAATTCAAATTTTTTTTTAAGAAGAATTCCAGGAATCTTTCAATGTTAGCCTAAAGCTCCAATCCAAGGGTTGAACATGGCTTAATAGCCAGCCAGCTTCAGGATATAAATCAGGCATACAACAGCTGATATTCCAATTAACTTGCCTCTATGCTGATGGTTGGAAGCCTCAATCCAAAAGAATTTTGGATATGGCTTTACAGTAAGCCAGGCTTCAACAATTTACCATGAAACTCTAGAATTCATTCTTTAAAAATTTAGAAAATTTTCGAAAACAAAAGGAAAAATTTTTGAAAGATTTTTGAAAATTTTTTCGAAAATAAAACAAAAAGAAAATTACCTAATCTGAGCAAGTAATAAACTGTTCCGAGGGTTACCTAAAACTGTAGGTCGATCCCGGATGAGATCTTCTTGTGCTGGTCAGAGCCGACGTGTCCGGCAGGTGTATAGCAGCCAGAATTGATGTGTCCGACTTGTGGAGCTGAGAATGCTGCTGACCCCTTGTCACCAAGGGGTGGGGGTACCTGCAAGGGACTCTGATGCTTAAGTTAGCAAGGGTATCAAACAGGTATTGAGTAGAATCAGAGTATGAGTTATACCTGGGTGCTCTAGTGTATTTATAATGGCGTAGAGTAACCTTCTTAGATAAGTTAGTTATCTTATCTTATCTTATCTTATCTTTTGGGTGAGGTCAGCTTATCTTCAAGGGAACCGCCCTTCTCTCCGTAGGCTTGGGCTGCCTTAGGATTTGGGGCGTGCTCCCCTATTTGGGCCCTTCTTTGGGCTTTCCTGTGACATGGCCGAGCTCTTTTAAGGAGAGGTCGGATTGTTCTGACCTGAAGAGGTCGGTCGCATTGTCTGTCGAACATCCCAGGTCGGACAACTCGACCCAGGGTATGAACTGTGCTCCTGCTTGAGCTCGGTCTTTTTGTTGAGGTCGAGTCCTGGACTTCGGTCCTTCTTTGGTGAAGCCGAACTCAAGCATTTTGTCGATTCCTTTGTAGCAGCTTTTGAATGTAGAAGGTTTCCTCTGCAAGTGCGCGCTTTTATATCAGCGCTTTTTTCGGGAACGTGCGAGGGTTTAACTCTTAGCATTAATTACCCGTTTCTTTTTGTTTTTAATTTTGAAAACTTAGAAACGATTTTTCTTCTTTTGCTTTCCTTGTAACCTCTTCGCAACTTCTTTCACTGCTCTTTTCGCTCTCTGTCTTTCGCTTGTGCTTCTGCTTCCTTGAGTTGCGTGTCGCTTGGCGATTTTTGGGGCAACTTTCATTCTGCACCTCCGTTTTTCTTTCTCGAAGCTTCTTTCGTCTCCAGGTTACTCCCATTTCGTGCTTTTTCTTTGTTTTTGGCTTTGTGATGAGGTTTTGATTTTGATCCTCCCTTTTTGAGAAAGTTTGGATCTTTCTGTTTCCATTGTGCCCTAGATTTATTGAAATGTGCTTTCTGGGAGTTTCTCCATCTTCTGCATGATCCTTTTTGCTTTTGCTTGATGCTATTAGGGCTTTGCATGTTCTTTGTTATTTCTGTTCTGATACTGCTGTCCGCGTCTGTTCCTCGTTTTATCTGAAGGTTGCTTTTGTCTGCTCTTGAAAAAGGTTGCATCTTTAATGGTCTCTGCTTGGCGTGCTTGATGTTTGGGGATGGTTTTTGCTGGTTTAGACTGTAAGGCAATGTTTTTTATGACTTTTTTACTTTGATGAAAATGCTTGTTGTTTGAAGCCTTCTTTTCTTGTTTTGAGAGGTGCTGGGATGCGAGAAGGAGATTTTTCCTAGAAACCTTGCTTTATTATTGCCTCCAAAGGATGCCCCAGGACTTTGGTTTGAGTCTTGGGGTTTTTCTTTTCTGTGTGTTCTCCTGTATCGTGTTGAGTTGTTTTCTCCCTTGTCCGAGATGTTTTTAGTAACCCCATCTTCTTTTCTTACTTGTAGGATTAGTTGGCCTCATGTCTTCTCACAATAACATTGTAGAGATGTCTTCCAGGGTTCCCGAGGGGATGTCCGATTGGCTGGACTCCCTTGTTTTGTTGTGTGTTTCTGTTGTGGATGCTGAATTTTGCACAAAGCCGAGGAGGCACCATAAGATTTGTGGTAACAGTGCCCGTGAGGAGGATTACGAGCTTGTTGCTCCTGATTCTGATGAGAGAGTTTGTTTTCCGACTTCCATTGAGAGGGAGCGTCCCTTCTTCTATGCCTATGAATACTTCTTCAGTCAGTTGAACGTTACTTTTCCTTTTACTGCTATTGAGACCGACCTGTTGTGGTCGTGTAATATTGCCCCACCCAGCTTCACCCAAATTCCTGGGGTTTTATTAAAATTTTTCATCTTCTCTGCCGATAATTATATGTAACACCCTCTTAGACTCTTTTTCTTTATTTGTTTGTTTCTGCCAAGCCTGGCGGTTCTTCAAAAAAGAAAGCTTCCTGGATTTCTTTCAGGTCCGCCCAGGGTCATAAAGTTTTTACTATGTATGATGAGTCCTTTAAGGACTTCAAGAATTACTTCTTTAAGGTTCGTGCTGTCGAGGGGGCCCACCCTTTTTTTCTTGATGAAAATGATGAGCCTTCTTTCCCTTTAGAGTGGCAGAGGGATGTGAGAGTGTCTCGCTATACCTGGGAGATGCTTGATGATGTTGAGCGTGCCTTTGTTGTTATTCTTGAAGATCTATGGGGGGCACCACCCCATCTTGATACAAAAAGGTTTTTGAATGACCCGTCCTTGGTTCGGGCCGTTTTCGGTACTTGTCTGACTTGTTTTTTCACTTGTTTCTTAATTTTTTCTTCCTCTTATTGTGACTGTAACTCTTTGCTGTGGCTAATTCTGTATTTGCAGAGATGTCAAAGAACAATGACTCCATGAAGGCCTTTAAATGGGCAAAGAAGGCAACTGCTGCTTGATGTGCGGAAAACGATCCGACACAAAACTCACCGGCAAGTGTACCGGGTCGCATCAAGTAGTAAAACTCACTTAGAGTGAGGTCGATCCCACAGGGATTGATGGATCAAGCAACTTTAGTGAGTGATTAGTTTAGTCAAGCAAACATTGGTGAGTGAGAATTGTTGCAGCAGAATGTAAATAGCAAGGAAAATTAAAGTGCAGAAAGTAAAATAGCAGAAACTTAAAGTGCAAGAAAGTAAAATAGCTGAAACTTAAATTGCAAGAAATGTAAATTGCATCAAATGTAAAGGGGGTTGGGTGCTGGAAATTAAAGAGGGCAACGAAGGAAGCAATCAAGGAGATCTTGAGAACAAGTAACAGGAAGCTTAAAGTGCAGGAAAATTTAAATCAAGCTCACAGCAACTCAAATGTAAATTTCAGAGGAACAAAAGTACAGGAAGAATAAATTGGGAACAATGTAAGCAGAGAAGTAAAATTGCAGTGAACAAGAACTTAGAGCACTTGCAGGAAATGTAAATTGGAAGCAATGCAACAGAAAGTAAAAACGCTTGAAAGATTAAAACAGAAAAGCAATGCTTAATTTGCAGCAATTTAAAAGGGTGTTGAAGATCTCAGGGGTGGAGGAGACTAGAAAACAAGTCTAGATCTCCAATCCTTCCTTGATCCAACAGAGAAGATGCAGGAATTTAATGATGAAAGCAATGAAGAGAACTTTGATTCAAATCACAATTCACGTGAAAGTTTGCAGAAGAAGAACCAAGAGAAATCTTAGACTAAGAGGGAAACAGAATTCCTTCTCCCTTCAATCCAAAATTCAAAAATAGAAAATGAAAACTAAAGAGAGAGAGCTTTCTAATGGAGCTACCCTCCAATATTCTCTAATGGGGCTCCCCCCTTTTACAAAGATGAAAATGATGCCTTATATAGGCTTTACAAAGTGAAAATAAAATGAAATTGAAATTAAAAATTCACAAAATAAAATTCCTAATCTAGCTTGTTCTTGTGCCTTTGAGTGATGATGTGGGCTTTGCTTTCTTTGGATTTGAGGATAAATGGGTTTGGTTGGCCTTGATTCAATTTGGAGAAGAATTGAATTAAATTGGATTTTAGTTGAATTTTGGCCCATGTGAAAATTTGCTCCCAGGAGGATGCTCAGCTCACAAGGTGAGCAGAGCATTGGAGCTTATGTGGGGATCCTTTGTAGCGTGCAATGCATCAGGGGAATGCTCAGCTCACAAGTTGAGCTGAGCATTGAGGCCTTGTGTGCACACCTTGCGCGCTTGTCTTCCCTGGCCCATGTCAAATGTTTGTGTGGTGCACCATGAGTAGCGCTTTGCTCACTAAGTGAGCTGAGCATTGGCTCTTCCAAGGGAAGGTCCTTGGTTCGAAACCCATGGGAAGCATGCGCTGAAGCTTTTCCTTGGTTTTCTTGTGGTGCCTTGCTTCCTTGCTTCCTCAAGGTGTGGGGTTCGAACCTTGGGGAATGCATTTTGGCCATTTTTGGCTTATTTTCCTTGTAAGTAGCGCCTCCCTCATCCCCCTTGGTCATGGGTTCAAGTCTTGGGGCATGCACTTGCAACTTGTTTTCTTTGAATTATTCCTCAAGGCTTTCGACAATGCACACTTGGTGAGCTGAGCATTGTTTTTTTCTTTTCCTTGTTTCTTGGCTTCCTATTGTGCTCAGCTCACAAAGTGAGCAGAGCATTGTGCCTTGGTCCCATGGGAGTGAGTGTAGCGCTTACTTAGTGAGCATTGTGCTCTTGGAGTGAGCTTCAAGGTTTTATGCGCCACACTTCCTCCTTTCTTTGCCACACTTTTTCTTTTCCTTGAGCCATACTTCTTAAGCCACGCTTTCTTCTTTTCTTCTTTTCTTCACCTACAAGAAATCAAAACAACCACTCAAAGTATCACCAAATTCACAAGGTTTATAAATCATTAAAAATCAATTAATTTTAGCCCATACCTCATGATTTAGCATCAATTAAATGGTGGTTGTTTGATTTAAAGATGTCATGCATTTTCATTGCAAATTACTTACTTATAATGCAAGAAAGTGCATAAAACCTAGTGAAACAAGTGAAATTTAGCTTGAAAAATAGGTATATGATGACTTGTCATCACTGCTCTGAACATCTTGGCTAAAGTGGCCGGAGAGGGATCTTCTCAGGTTCCAGTGAAGCCTCTTGTGCCGAGTTTTTCCGGGCCGAGGAAAGCAATTCCTACTCCTCAGTTTCGTCAGGTCGATCCTCCACAGACTTCTGCCATTGCTTCTGGTGCTCATTCTTTAAAAAAGCAAAAAACATCCGAGCCCTTTAACCTAGATGCCCCGGATTTTTATGCTATCGAGTTTTTTGACCAGCAAATTGCCCCCTATGGTGGGCTCTCCATGGACGACGTGTCTCTTCTTCAGCACCTGGATTTTATCACCAAAAGTAGTGTGAAAATGGCACATATGGGTGCGGCTATTTTCCGAACAGTTCAGAGGATCCCGATTCATGCCACAAAATCCTTCATGGAAGAGGCCTGATGACAAGTCATCATATACCCATTTTTTAAGCTAATTTCACTTGTTTTGTTAGTCTTTATGCACTTTCTTGCTTCTTAAGTAAGTGATTTGGAGTGAAAATGCACAACTTCTTTAAATCAAGCAACCACCATGAAATTAATGTTAATCCATGAGGTTTAAGCTAATTTTAATTGAATTTTAATTGATTTATAAACCTCTTGAATTTAGTGATACTTTGAGTGGTTGTTTTGGTTTATTGTAGGTGAAGAAAAGAAAAGAAAAGGAAAAGCGTGGCCTAAGAAGTGTAGCCCAAGGAAAGGAAAGTGTGGTCAAAGCAAGAGGAAGTGTGCCGCATGCAAAGGGGGAGGCAAACATTGCCCTCCACAAGGGCACACTGCCCTCTAGGAGGGCAACATAAGGGAACCAAGCAAGGAAGGCAACTCTGCCCTGCCCACTACAAGGGCAGAGCACAAAATTGTGCCTTGGAACCAAGAAGAAGAGAACCTTGCCCTGCCCTCCACAAGGGCAGTATCGGGCTCACCAAGGAAGAAAATCAAAGGAAAAATGTCACCCATGCATGCCACAAGAATCGAACACGGAACAAGGAAGAAGCAAGGAACTAAGGTTGAGTGCCGTGCCAAGAAACCAAGGAAATTAATTGAGCGTGTGTTCCAGCCGTGTTTCGAACACGGGACATCAAAGTGGAAACACTGCCCTGCCCTCCGCGAGGGCAGGGCAGCATTTTGTTGGTGCATGGATCTGGCGCACCAAGAGATTTCTGGCGCACCAAATCACTCTCCTGGCAGCACCAGCGCGCATCACAGCTCAATCCTGGCAGCACCATATTATTCTGCCTGCCCTCCGCGAGGGCAGGGCAGCATCCTATGCACCAAGGCAAATTCTGGCGCACCAATTCTTGATTCTGGCAGCACCAATAGCGCACCAAGGCAATTTCTGGCGCACCAACTTTTCCTGCCCTGCGCGGGCGGGCAGCATTCTGCGCACCAAGGCTGCACCACGCCGCACCAACAACGCACCAAACAATCCTGCCCTGCCCTCCGCAAGGGCAGGGCAGCCTCCTGGGAGCAACTTCTCATGGGCCGAAAATTCAAATTAAAACCCATTTTAATTCATTTCTTCACCAAATCAAAAGCCCATCCAAATCCCAAAATCCAAGAATAGAAAGTGATAAATAGGAGCTAGTTTGATGTAATTAGGACCTTTTGATCACTTATCTTTGGCTTAGCTTTTGAATTTTGCACTCTCTTTGAGCTTTGAATTTTTGGCAATTGTTCTTGAGAGACTTGACCGAGAGTTCAAAGGATTAAGGGAGAATTGACTGATCTCCTTCCTCATTCTTGCTCGGGCAATTCTACTCTGTTTCTGAGTTTTGGGTGTGAGAATTGAGGAAATTCTGTCTCAATTCCCATTCAAACTCTTCAAATCTTTTTCTGCACAATTCAATTTCACTTCTGTTACTTTTACTGCTCTCCTTCATTATCTACCAATTGCTTTGAGAGCTTGGATCTAGGAAGGCAAATAGAGATCTAGGCTCTGCTACCTAGTCTCTTGAGACCTGAGACCAAATTTTACTTTTGGTTCTTCTGTGAACCCTGCTGCACTTTAATTTCATTTTCTGTTTGAATCTCTGTTTGATTCAATTCTCTTTACTTAATTAATTGTTGCAATTTAATTTCTCTTGTTTAGTTTTTGCAATCCCAGTCCTCAAATCCCTTTTACATTCAAGCAATTTACATTTCTTGCCATTTAAGTTACTGCTATTTACATTTCTTGCACTTAAGTTTCAGTCATTTACTTTCTTGTTCTTTAAGATTCTGAAGTTTACTTTCCTGCTCTTTAATTTACTGCAATTTCCCCCTTCCCTTTACATTCCAAGCAATCTATCTTCTGTTAAATACAACCCACTCAATCAAAACTTGATTCGCTTGACTAAATCAACCACCAAACTAAAATTGCTCAATCCTTCAATC
Source organism: Arachis stenosperma (assembly GCF_014773155.1). Classification (NCBI taxonomy): domain Eukaryota; kingdom Viridiplantae; phylum Streptophyta; class Magnoliopsida; order Fabales; family Fabaceae; genus Arachis; species Arachis stenosperma. The sequence goes on from NC_080381.1 coordinate 76,273,152, forward strand.
CCTGTGGGATCGACCTCACTCATGTGAGTTATTATTACTTGATGCGACCCGGTACACTTGCCGGTGAGTTTTGTGTTGGATCGTTTTCCACACATCAAGTTTTTGGTGCCGTTGCAGGGGATTGAAATAGATTGACAATGATTAAGTGAAGTGGAGGTCTAGATTAAGCACTTTTTCTTTTCTGTTATTCTAATTCCTACTAACACACTAACTGTTTGAATTTTTACTTAAACTAACTAAAACTTCATTCCAACTATAGAGTGAAGTTTCATTGGCTTTCTGGATCTGTGTGTTTTGTGTGTGTTTGTATGTCAGGTACAGGAAGATCTTCACCTGTCCTCTCTGAAATTGACCAAAGAACTCTTCGAAGAATAAGAAGAGCTGAAAGAGGAAAGAACGTTATTGGAGAGGAAGAATCTGAGGAGGAATTCCAAGAGATGGAAGGAGATCCCAATCAACCAGCAGAAGGAGCCAACAATAACCAGCAACAACGAAGAGTCTTGGCTTCATACACATTTGCAAATGCTAGACATTGTGGGAGTAGCATTCTTCCCCCCAATGTCAATGCAAACAACTTTGAATTAAAGCCACAACTCATCACTTTGGTTCAAAACAACTGTTCCTTTAGAGGAGGACCATTGGAGGACCCAAATCAACACTTATCCACCTTCTTGAGGATTTGTGACACTGTTAAAACCAATGGTGTACCCCCTGACAGTTACAAGTTGTTGCTCTTTCCATTCTCTCTCAGAGACAAAGCCACTCAATGGCTAGAAACGTTCCCAAAGGAAAGCATCAACACTTGGGATGACTTGGTAAGCAAGTTCCTTGCCAAATTTTATCCCCCTCAAAGAATCTTAAGATTGAAGACAGAGGTGCAGACATTCACTCAAATGGAGGCTGAGAATTTATATGAAGCATGGGAAAGATATAAAGCTCTATTGAGAAAGTGTCCACCAGAGATGTTTACTGAATGGGATAAGTTGCAAAACTTCTATGAAGGACTCACTCTAAAGGCTCAAGAAGCACTTGATCACTCAGCCGGAGGTTCATTACAACTCATGAAAACCACAGAGGAAGCTCAAAACCTCATTGATATGGTGGCCAACAACCAATTTCTTTGCTCATCAAAGACAACGCCAACCATCACAGAGAAGAGGAGTAATGGAGTTAGAAGGAGTGGATTCAATTCTAGCTCAGAACAAGATGATGCAGCAGCAGATTCAACAACAGTTTGAGCAAATGGCCAAAAGAATTGATGGCTTGCAAGTGGCAGCAGTGAGCACCACAAGCCAACCACCAACCACTTGGGTGCAAAGTGAAGAAACTCAAGAGGAGCAACAGCAAGAGCAAGTCCAATACATGCACAACCAAAATCCTGGAACAAATGAAGTCTATGGGGATACTTACAATCCATCTTGGAAGAACCATCCCAACCCAGATGGGGAGACAACCACAATCAAAACCAACAATCATGGCAAAGAAACTCAAGTCAAAACAATTGGAAAAATACCACCCCCAGCCAAACTAACCAAAATACATACAGAAAAACCACAAAATAACTACCCCAACTCTAACCATTATCCACCTAACAACCACCCAACAAATCAAAACACCTATCATCATCCATCAACACCCCAAAACCAACCAATTTCACAAGAATCCCAGAGGATCACTAATCTAGAGCTGCTCATGGAGAAACTGATGAAGAACCAAGAATTGACAACAAAACCAAGAAGCCTCCATGAAGAACCTAGAGAGGCAGATGGACAAATCTCCAAACAGATTTCTGTTGAGAAGCCATCAAGTTCACTACCTAGTGACACCATTCCCAACCCAAAGGAAGAATGCAAGGTTGTGCAACTAAGAAGTGGAAAAGTGTTAACAGATGGTAACCAAGGGGCAACCAAGCATAATGACACTAAGCCAACAATGAATGATGAAGCCATCAACAAGGACATGATGACCAAGAATGTCCCAGAAAAACTCACAGAGGAAGACAACAAGCCACAGAATTTGAAGAAAGGAGAGCAAATCAGGGAAGAACCAATTTCAAAACAGCATCAAGTGGAGAAGAGCTCAACACCACCACTGCCTTATCCACAGAGATTTCACAAGGAAACAAAAGATCAGCATTTCCACAGATTTCTTGAGACTTTCAAGAAGTTGGATATCAACATACCTTTAGCTGAAGCATTGGAGCAAATGCCTTTATATGCCAAGTTCTTAAAAGAGCTCATCAACAAGAAAAGAGATTGGAATGAGAAGGAAACGGTGATACTTAGTGAGGAATGCAGCGCCGTGCTCCAAAAAGGAATCCCACCAAAACTTAAGGATCCGGGGAATTTTGTAGTGTCATGCACTATAGGCAAACTATCCTTGGACAAAGCTCTCTGTGATCTTGGAGCTAGTATTAACTTAATGCCCTTGTCCATGATGAAGAAGCTTGCCATAGAAGAACTTAAACCCACCAGGATGTCACTAGTCATGGCAGACAGATCAATCAAGACACCAAATGGAATTGTTGAAAATTTGCTAGTAAAGGTTGGAGAGTTTATCTTCCCTGCAGACTTCGTAATCCTAGACACCGATGAGGAAGGCACAATTCATCATCTTGGGCAGATCATTCTAGCAACTGCAAGAGCCATTATAGATGTGGAAAAAGGAGAAATGATTTTTAGAGTACACAATGAGCAAATGATCATCAATGTTTTAAGTCAATGCAACACCCTCCAGAGCAAGGAAGATCATTTGAGGGTGGATATGATAGAGAGCTGGTGGAAGAAATGTTAGACATTGATCAGCATGAACAAGAAAAAGACAATCAAGAAACAATAGAGGAACAGTGGTGAGGCTTTCATAAACAAAGAGGTGAAACCAAGCAAGAAAGAAGAGGTGCAAAAGCAAGAACTGAAGCCATTACCTCTCATCTCAAATATGCATTTCTTGGCACTTCAGAAAGCCTCCCGGTGATCATCAATTCGTCCTTGACAAGAAAGAAGAAGGAGAGCTTCTTGATGTTCAGAGCTCACAAGGATGCCTTAGGATGGACCATGATGACTGAAAGGCATCAGCCTACAGTAGCATGCATAAGATTCTTTTGTCCAAGTGGTACCAAAGAAAGGTGGGATGATAGTCATTATTAATGAGAAGAGTGAACTCATTCCCACCAGAACTGTGACAGGGTGGAGGATGTGTATTGACTATAGAAGGTTGAATGATGCCACACGCAAAGATCACTTTCCACTTCCTTTCATTGATCAAATGCTTGAAAGGTTGGCTGGCCATGCTTATTATTGCTTCTTGGATGGCTATTCTGGGTATAATCAGATAGTGGTAGATCCAAAAGACCAAGAAAAGACTTCATTCACATGCCCAGTTGGAGTTTTTGCCTATAGAAGAATGCCATTCGGATTATGCAATGCCCCAGCCACTTTTCAGAGGTGTATGCTTTCCATTTTCTCAGATATGGTTGAAAAATTTTTAGAGGTTTTCATGGATGACTTCTCTGTTTTTGGTGATAATTTCAATTCTTGCTTAAACCATCTAACTATTGTCTTGAAACGGTACCAAGAAACTAATTTGGTTTTGAACTGGGAGAAGTGCCATTTCATGGTACCTGAGGGGATTGTTCTTGGTCATAAAGTTTCAAGAAGAGGAATAGAGGTTGACAAGGCAAAAGTGGAAATAATAGAAAAACTCCCTCCACCAACTAATGTGAAATCTGTTAGAAGTTTCTTGGGGCATGCAGGATTTTATAGAAGGTTTATCAAAGATTTTTCTAAAATAGCCAAACCTTTGAGTAACCTTTTGATGATTGATCAACCTTTTGTTTTTGATAAAAATTGCCAGCATGCTTTTGAAACTTTAAAAACAGAAACTCACAACAGCACCAATTATCACACCCCCGGATTGGAACTTACCATTTGAACTCAGTGTGATGCAAGTGAAATTGCAATTGGTGCTGTACTTGGACAGAAGAAGGGAAACTTGCATCATGTCATATATTATGCAAGTAAAGTATTGAATGAAGCTCAAAAAAATTACACTACAACAGAGAAGGAATTGTTAGCTGTAGTCTATGCATTTGATAAGTTTAGATCGTACTTGATAGGATCTAGAATTGTGGTTTATACTGATCATGCTGCTCTCAAGTATTTGATGTCAAAGCAGGATGCTAAACCAAGACTCATCAGGTGGATTCTACTCTTACAAGAATTTGATATTGAGGTAAGGGACAGGAAAGGCACTGAAAATCTAGTTGCTGATCATTTGTCAAGGCTGCCACCAGAAACAATTCAAAAGGCTTCATTACCTGTGAATGAAAGCTTCCCAGATGAACATCTTATGCTGATCCAACAAACACCATGGTTTGCTGATATAGCAAACTACAAAGTAGGGAGAAAGATACCGCAAGAATTCACTAAGCAACAAGTGAGGAAACTAATCAATGAAGCAAAGAAGTTCTTGTGGGATGAACCCTATCTGTTCAGAAGGTGCTCTGATGGAATAATTAGGAGATGTATTCCTGAAAGTGAAATAAGAGATATATTATGGCATTGCCATGGCTCAGCTTATGGTGGACACTTTGGTCCAGAAAGAACAGCAGCAAAGATACTACAAAGTGGGTTCTATTGGCCAACCATCTTCAAAGATGCCAGGGAGTTTGTCCACCAATGTAATGAATGCCAAAGAGCAGGAGGACTAACAAGAAGGAACGAGATGCCACAGAACTTCATTTTGGAAGTAGAATTGTTTGATCTATGGGGCATTGATTTCCTGGGACCCTTTCCCCCCTCTTATTCATTCAGATATATCTTGGTAGCAGTGGAGTATGTTTCAAAATGGGTGGAAGCCATAGCCACAACTACCTGTGATGCACAAATTGTCCTTCAATTCCTAAAGAAGCACATCTTACTAGATATGGAGTACCCAAGGGTCTCATCAGTGATGGTGGTGGTCATTTTTGTAATAGACAAATGGAGAAACTTCTCCACAAATATGGAGTTATTCATAAGGTAGCCACACCATATCATCCTCAAAACTAATGGGCAGGCAGAATTAGCAAACAGGGAACTGAAGAAGATCCTAGAAAAAAACAGTTGGTAGCACAAGAAAGGATTGGGCTAGGAAGTTGGAAGATGCACTTTGGGCATACAGAACAGCTTTCAAAACTCTATTGGGAAGTCCCCATTTCAACTGTTATATGGCAAATCTTGTCATCTCCCTGTAGAGCTTGAGCACAAAGCCTTTTGGGCCACTAAACTTCTAAATTTGGATTCTGAAGCAGCAGGAGAGAAAAGATTGTTGCAGCTGAATGAGCTAGATGAGTTTAGGCTAGAAGCCTATGAAAATACCAAGATATACAAGGAGAAAGCTAAGAGATGGCATGACATGAAGATTTTGAAGAAAGAATTCAAACCTGGACAACAAATACTCCTGTATAACTCACGGCTCAAGATATTCCCTGGCAAGCTTAAGTCTAAGTGGACTGGTCCATACTTGGTGACTAAGGTTTTTCCTTATGGGAGTATTGAATTGTTAGATGAAGCAACAAAGAGTCGGTTTACAGCAAATGGTCATAGAGCAAAACTGTACCTAGGGGGGCAATGGAACAAAGAAAAGGAGGTCCAGAACCTAAATCCCCCTTGAAGCAAAAATAGATGATGTCAAGCTAGTGACAATAAAAGAGCGCTTGTTGGGAGGCAACCCAACCTGAGGTAGTTTTCTTTTTCATAGCTTTTTCAATAAAAATGTTGAATAATTGGTATGCATTGCAAGGAGCTAAGTTTGGTGTTGCACACCAAAATAATTTGAAGGAGAATGAAAACTTCTAAGTTTGGTGTTCCACAAAAAATATCATTTAAAAACACATTCTCACCTCTTGCATGATTCTAGCTCCAAGCAATCAAACACATTATTCAACTGTTGAATTGTTTTCTAGCTTTAATTTCATTAACCTTTAGCAAGGATACATGGTTTCAAATATGGTTGACTTGTTGCATCTGAGGTAGTGGCAAACAATTAAGTTTGGTGTCCCTACACCAAAAATCAATCCTGGAACCACACTCAGTTTATGCATACTAACCATACAATTAAGGGCTTGAGAAGCAAGCAACTTTGAGGATTATGCAGGACATGAGTCAACAATTGAAGACATTATGCATCTTAACTCAAAGAAAACACAACAGAAGGAAAAATCAAAGGGTTGCAACTTCAAAGGTTGTATCTAAAACTTAATCCTTGCTGCTGTGAAATGTTTTGAATCTGGAAACCATTGTATGTCTTGCTAAAGTGTTTATCTAGCTACAAGTGAAATTGTTTATTAAATATGCTAAATCTGCATAATGCTTGTTATCCATCACTTAGATTTAAAAATTGTTTTGTTTCCCATACGCTTAAATAAAAGAGTTTGGTTTGAATTGAAAAGTAAAATATCCAATGTTGCATAAGCATGAATGGAAGTTGGTGGTGGTATATGTGTTTGATTAAATGCATAACTCATGAAATAATTGTTGCATAATATCATTCTCATTCAATTGTGAGTTAGCTTGCTGTTACAAAGACTCTTATCAATAACGAAAAAGCCCTTGGTAACAAAAACAGAAAGAAAAGGGAAAGAAAAAGCCAAAATGGCAAGAAAAACAAAGAATAAAGGTTGGACACCAATAGCTTGGACCTTAGGACATATGCCTGTGGTGTTCTTGTACTAAGATATGCTTGGATGAGTAAATTCTAAGGGGTATTTTAAAACCCGGTCACTTAGATCAACTGATTTGGGATGGCCAATTGAAAATCCACAATAAAGAGCAACTTAGATACAGAACATTTAGTTATCCAAAGAGATGCTGGGCATCAATGATCCTAGGAAGAATTAATGAGCCATGTGTCTGTGGTGGAAAGATGTTGAGTAAAAAGAAAAAGAAAATAAAGCCAAAGGCTAATACTGCAATTGACACCAAACCTCCAAAAGAATAATAAGCTTGTTAAGCATTGTAAGCCAAGGAAAGTTAACAAGGGAGTAATTAAAAAGTGAGTCTTCTAACAGCAAGTTTAGCAAGCCTTTGAGGAAAGATGTGTATTATGTAGCAGCAACAATAAGTGAGTTGTCATTGTCTGCATAAAGACCCCATAAATCAAGTTCTGCTATATGCCTAATAAGGATATGTGTTCTTTTCTTATTCATGTCATTTACTCTTATTTTTTGATGCTTTCTTGGGGACAAGCAAGATTTAAGTTTGGTGTTGTGATGACAAGTCATCATATACCCATTTTTCAAGCTAATTTCACTTGTTTTGTTAGTCTTTATGCACTTTCTTGCTTCTTAAGTAAGTGATTTGGAGTGAAAAGGCACAACTTCTTTAAATCAAGCAACCACCATGAAATTAATGTTAACCCATGAGGTTTAAGCTAATTTTAATTGAATTTTAATTGATTTATAAACCTCTTGAATTTAGTGATACTTTGAGTGGTTGTTTTGGTTTATTGTAGGTGAAGAAAAGAAAAGAAAAGGAAAAGCGTGGCCTAAGAAGTGTAGCCCAAGGAAAGGAAAGTGTGGTCAAAGCAAGAGGAAGTGTGCCGCATGCAAAGGGGGAGGCAAACATTGCCCTCCACAAGGGCACACTGCCCTCTAGGAGGGCAACATAAGGGAACCAAGCAAGGAAGGCAACTCTGCCCTGCCCACTACAAGGGCAGAGCACAAAATTGTGCCTTGGAACCAAGAAGAAGAGAACCTTGCCCTGCCTCCACAAGGGCAGTATCGGCTCACCAAGGAAGAAAATCAAAGGAAAAATGTCACCCATGCATGCCACAAGAATCGAACACGGAACAAGGAAGAAGCAAGGAACTAAGGTTGAGTGCCGTGCCAAGAAACCAAGGAAATTAATTGAGCGTGTGTTCCAGCCGTGTTTCGAACACGGGACATCAAAGTGGAAACACTGCCCTGCCCTCCGCGAGGGCATGGCAGCATTTTGTTGGTGCATGGATCTGGCGCACCAAGAGACATTTCTGGCGCACCAAATCACTCTCCTGGCAGCACCAGCGCGCATCACAGCTCAATCCTGGCAGCACCATATTATTCTGCCCTGCCCTCCGCGAGGGCAGAGCAGCATCCTATGCACCAAGGCAAATTCTGGCGCACCAATTCTTGATTCTGGCAGCACCAATAGCGCACCAAGGCAATTTCTGGCGCACCAACTTTTCCTGCCCTGCCCTTGGCGCGGGCAGGGCAGCATTCTGCGCACCAAGGCTGCACCACGCCGCACCAACAACGCACCAAACTCCAAATCCTGCCCTGCCCTCCGCAAGGGCAGGGCAGCCTCCTGGGAGCAACTTCTCATGGGCCGAAAATTCAAATTAAAACCCCATTTTATTTCATTTCTTCACCAAATCAAAAGCCCATCCAAATCCCAAAATCCAAGAATAGAAAGTGTATAAATAGGAGCTAGTTTGATGTAATTAGGACCTTTTGATCACTTATCTTTGGCTTAGCTTTTGAATTTTGCACTCTCTTTGAGCTTTGAATTTTTGGCAATTGTTCTTGAGAGACTTGACCGAGAGTTCAAAGGATTAAGGGAGAATTGACTGATCTCCTTCCTCATTCTTGCTCGGGCAATTCTTCTTCTGTTTCTGATTTGGGTGTGAGAAATTGAGGAAATTCTGTCTCAATTCCCATTCAAACTCTCTTCAAATCTTTTTCTGCACAATTCAATTTCACTTCTGTTACTTTTACTGCTTCTCCTTCAATTATCTACCAATTGCTTTGAGAGCTTGGATCTAGGAAGGCAAATAGAGATCTAGGCTCTGCTACCTAGTCTCATGAGACCTGAGACCAAATTTTACTTTTGGTTCTTCTGTGAACCCTGCTGCACTTTAATTTCATTTTTTGTTTGAATCTCTGTTTGATTCAATTCATCTTCTACTTAATTAATTGTTGCAATTTAATTTCTCTTTGTTTAGTTTTTGCAATCCCAGTCCTCAAATCCCTTTTACATTCAAGCAATTTACATTTCTTGCCATTTAAGTTACTGCTATTTACATTTCTTGCACTTTAAGTTTCAGTCATTTACTTTCTTGTTCTTTAAGATTCTGAAGTTTACTTTCCTGCTCTTTAATTTACTGCAATTTCCCCCTTCCCTTTACATTCCAAGCAATCTATCTTCTGTTAAATACAACCCACTCAATCAAAACTTGATTCGCTTGACTAAATCAACCACTAAACTAAAATTGCTCAATCCTTCAATCCCTGTGGGATCGACCTCACTCATGTGAGTTATTATTACTTGATGCGACCCGGTACACTTGCCGGTGAGTTTTGTGTTGGATCGTTTTCCACACATCAAAGCCAAATCAGAATTTGATCGGATCAAGGGTCTGAAGGAGGAGTTGGAGGTGAAGTTGGCGAAGGTAGAGAAGGAACTGGAGGGTGAGAAGGCCAGCTCTATTGCCTTAGCTGCTTCTTTGAAGTTGGCTGAGGACATGGCACTGAAGCACAAGGATAGCTATGTCTCAGCTTTTCACACATCAAAGCCAAATCAGAATTTGATCGGATCAAGGGGAAGGAGGAGTTGAGGTGAAGTTGGCGAAGGTAGAGAAGGAACTGGAGGGTGAGAAGGCCAGCTCTATTGCCTTAGCTGCTTCTTTGAAGTTGGCTGAGGACATGGCACTGAAGCACAAGGATAGCTATGTCTCAGCTTATAAGGAGTTGATGCATCTCCGGGATGATTTGGAAACTGCTCGGGTTAATTATGCCGAGCTTCAGGGTCACCTTGTGGGCAGCGTAACTGCCGCCTCTGAGAACCTGATGGAGCAGTTCCGGATTATTGCTCCTGAAAAATAAAATGATTTCTCTTGCTCTTGGGGTTGGCTTCAAGCGGCCTGTTGTGTCTTTGTTTTATGGTAACTGCGATATGCTTGCTTGCAGCTTTCTTTAGCATTTTCCTGGAATTTTCAGAGTTGTTTTTTTTTATATCCATCTTCTTTTGTTTGCTTTTGTGGCGAGGTCGAGGTCTATCGGGTCGAGTTATCTCCCCTCTGTTGGTTGATCTTCTCAATTGATCTTTTTCGAGCAACCCCTTGGGATTACTTTTTATGACTTTTTGTAGCTTTAGTCCGACTTCTTCATGTTGGTCCCCGTTTCGTTACTAAGTGACCTTTTTTCTTAGATCTTGTTCAGATCTCTTTTGAGGTTTTACCTTTTGTAACTTTATCTCTCCGGGTCAACTTTGTGACGTCGAGCTCTGTCAAGTTATTCGATAATCCTCTTTCTTGGACTTTGTTCAGGTCTCTTTTAGGGATTATCTTGTTTTGTAGGAGACTGACTTCGTTAAGTCGATCTCTTCTAAGTTGTTTTTTTAATCCTCTTTCTTGGACCTTTGTTAGGTCTCTTTCAGGGATTACTTTTACAACTTGTCTTGTAGGAGACCGACTTTGTTAGGTCGATCTCTTCTAAGTTGTTTTTGTAATCCTCTTTCTTGGACCTTTGTTAGGTCTCTTTCAGGGATTACTTTTACAACTTGTCTTGTAGGAGACCGACTTTGTTAGGTCGATCTCTTCTAAGTTGTTTTTATAATCCTTTTTCTTGGATCCTTGTTAGGTCTCTTTCAGGGATTACTTTTACAACTTGTCTTGTAGGAGACCGACTTCATTAGGTCGATCTCTTCTAAGTTGTTTTTGTAATCCTCTTTCTTGGACCCTTGTTAGGTCACTTCTAGGGATTACTTTTACAACTTGTCTTGTAGGAGACCAACTTCGTTAGGTCGATCTCTTCTAAGTTGTTTTTGTAATCCTCTTTCTTGGACCCTTGTTAGGTCTCTTTCAAGGATTACTTTTACAACTTTTCTTGTAGGAGACCGACTTCGTTAGGTCGATCTCTTCTAAGTTATAGCAATTCTTCTTTAATAGGGTTGGCCAGACCTCTTTCCAGGGATTTGCTGATAACTTGGGTTGACTTGGTCCGACTTTTTAGTGTCATCCATTCTTTTTAAGTTATTATATAGCAATCCATAAGACCTTGTCAGGTTCTTTTTGGGATCACTTTCGATAACTTCTTGCATTATTTCTGTGTTCATCTTTGCCAATTTGTAGATGGTAATTTTTGTCCCGATTTGATCGTCCTTTAGGTGAATTGCGTTTTCACCTTTGTCGGTCGATCATTCTTATCAAGATCGTACAGTGAATCTATTCTTCACTTTCTGTCGATCCGTTGCTTTATAATCAGACGATGAATGCTTCAGATTAATGCATCTTGGGAATTTGTAGAATATCTGAAATGTATTTTATTCAAAGAAAGTGCAAATATATACATGCGGGAGTTTTTCGTACCCTTAAGTCGGATTAAATCTCAATCTTGACGCCTCATTAAAAAACCTTTTCAGGAAAAACAGTGCATCTTGTGATGAGATCTTTTACCTGTCCTAGCTATAGTACCTTCTTAGGGTACAGGCGTGCTATGATCTACGGAGTTCTCGTCCCTCGAGTTCGGACAGTCTGTAGTAGCCTTTCCCAAGTACTTTTGTGACTCGGTAGGGTCCTTTCTAGTTGGCTGTCAGCTTTCCTTCTCCGGGTCGAGTTTTTCCAATATCATTTCGGATTAAGATGAGTTCACTCTCAGCAAAACCTCTTGGCACTACCTTTTGATTATACCTGGAAGCCATTCGCCGCTTTAGTGCTTCTTCTCTGATCCGAGCTCTTTCTTGGATTTCCGGAAGTAGGTCGAGCTCTTCTCTTTGAAGTTGAGAGTTGGTTTGTTCATTGTAGTGGACTACTCGGGGAGACCCTTCCTTGACTTCTATTGGAATCATTGCCTCCACTCTGTATGCTAATCGAAATGGTGATTCGTTCGTAGTAGAATGGGGAGTTGTTCGATATGCCCATAGGACTTGTGAAAGTTCCTCGGCCCAAGCTCTCTTTGCTTCTTGCAGTTTCCATTTCAACCCGGCCAATATGACTTTGTTGGCCACTTCGGCTTGTCCATTGGCTTGGAAATGTTCGACGGAGGTGAACTGGTATTTTATATTCAAGTCGGCTATTAGTTTTCTGAAGCCTGCATCTGTGAATTGGGTGCCATTATCTGTGGTGATGGAGTATGGGATCCCGAACCTTGTAATGATGTTCCTATATAGGAATTTCCGACTTCTTTGAGCAGTGGCATTGGCTAGGGGGTCTGCCTCGATCCATTTTGTGAAATAGTCTACCCCTACTATGAGGAACTTGATTTGTCCCGATCCCTGGGGAAAGGGTCCGAGAAGATCGAGTCCCCACTTTGCAAATGGCCAGGGTGAGGTCACGCTGATGAGCTTTTCCGGTGGAGCGATGTGAAGGTTGGCATGCTTCTGACATGGTGGACATGTCTTTACAAATTCGGTAGCTTCCTTTCGTAGAGTTGGCCAATAGAATCCCGCCCGGAGTACCTTTTCAGTGAGAGCTTGCGCTCCGAGATGATTGCCACAAATGCCGCTGTGTACTTCCTCCAAGACTTCCTTTGTATTGGAGGTCGGTATGCATTTTAACAATGGTACTGAGATCCCTCTTTTGTATATGATGCCAAGGCATCTTAGGCTAGTTTCACTAGCATTTTTCTGTTAGTTTTAGTTTTTTTATGCATTTTCTTGAGCTTAAAGTAACCAAGAATGGTTAAATGAATAACAAAGCAATGAACCATCCAAACAGTATGATTTTGATGCAAATTCCATGAGTTTTTAGTTATATTACTTGAATGCTATGAATGGAAGATTTCTCATGAAATTTTGCAAGACTTTGATGCAGTTGTTTGGATGACTTCAGGGAAGAAGAGGCTAGGCAAGGAAGCAACAAAATCAATAAAGGAAGCTTAAATATCACATGTGGAGTTTAAGTTCCAGTTTAAGCTTAAACTGGAACTTAAACTGCCAAGCCATATAATGCTGGGAACTATCAGTGGCGTTTAAGCTCCAGTTTAAGCTTAAACTGGAGCTTAAACGACAAAATCATGAAAGCTGAGGAAAAGCTGAAAGTGGCGTTTAACCTCCAGTTTAACCTTAAACTGGAAGTTAAACGCCAGAAATGAGAAATGCACCAGGGAGCCATTTCCACGTTTAAGCTCCAGTTTAACCTTAAACTGGAGCTTAAACGTATTCGACCAAAATTCTCCTCCAGGGTTGCTTTCTTCATTTCCACGTTTAAGCTCCAGTTTAAGCTTAAACTGGAGCTTAAACGTGTTCGACTACTTTACCCTCCAGGGTTGCTTTCTTCCATTTCCACGTTTAAGCTTCAGTTTAACCTTAAACTGAAGCTTAAACGTGCTTCAGTTATACCACCTCCAGGAGTGTCCAACGTTTAAGTTCCAGTTTAAGCTTAAACTGGAACTTAAACGTGCTTCCACAAAAGGCATCACTGGAAGTGTCTGGCGTTTAAGTTGCAATTTAAGCTTAAACTGCAACTTAAACGCCACTATTTGAAAAGGTTTCTGGGCCAAAGATATTGCAGTTTTAAGTTAGCATTTGAGCACAAACTTAACTTAAACGTACTCTGGTATGAAACCCAATTGAATATCATGGTTTATGGGATTGGGCCTGAAGAATTGATGAGTCTGGAATTTCAATTTGTTGAGTCATGTGTCATTACTTGATTATCACTAAGTTGGCTCAATGAATGTTACAGAATTGGATCAGCAGCCTCATCAGGATTATGGATCATAAACCCAAAGCAAAAGGAAATCAGGGAAAGGCCTCAAAGCCCAAGAAACACAACAGAAGCTCAATTTAGAAAGTGTATAAATAGGATAGAATTTAAGTTAGTTAAAAAAAGGAGGGATCATTTTCTAGTTTTCATACTTTTTGTAATTGAATTCAGAGCTATGACTCACTAAACCCCCTTTCATTGGGTTAGGGAGCTCTATTGTAATTCAATGAATCAATAATAGTTTTTATCTTCTTCTTCAATCTTTTCTCTTGAATTTTTGTTAGAAAGCTTCTCGATCTAATTCCATTGGTTAGTTGTCTTGGGAAAGAAACTATCCATAATTGGAATCCTTCGGAACCTTGGGAAAGGAATGGAGGATTCATGCTAGAGAAGCTTTCTCACAGTGAATTGGATTGGGGTTTGGATGGATATTGTGACATGTAATCCTACCAAATTGTGGTTCATGAAACTGTGTGGTATAATCAGTGATCGAGCGTCATCTCTTCTTATGAACATTTAAACCAAGGGATTGGGAATTTGTTTGTTTTTAGAGAGAATTGGTGAGCCAAGGGATTGGGATCCAATCATATAAGATTGCCAAGCAAAATTCAATGAACGCGTTGGTTGAGGAAGGGATAAAAATGTTTTGATTTGGAGATCTCAATATCTCCTGAAACCCAATGAATTCCCCATTTCTGATCTACCACTTTCTCTTTACATTCTGCAATTAAATTCATGCAATCACCCCGATCCCTTTTTAATTTCAGCAATTTAGGTTCTCGCTCTTTAATTCATGCAATTTAAGATTCCGCAATTTCAATTTCTTGCCATTTACGTTTCCCGCCAATTTTACATTCCGCAATTCTCATCTAAATCTTGATTCCGCTCAACTAGAACACACTTCTAATCCGAATTGCTCACTCAACCAATCCTTGTGGGATTCGACCTCACTCTATTGTGAGTTTTTACTTGACGATAACCGGTGCACTTGCCGGAAGGAATTTTTGCCGATCGTGCAATTTCCTAAAATCGTAGCATCAGTATAGGGTGTTGTTTATGATAGTGTAGTACTGTGCCTCCCTTTTTAACCTCTTTGCCTCCTTTTCATCTGTAGGGAGCGCTTCTGTTTTGAGGTAGTTAATTATGGGGGTCATCCATCCTTGATCCCGACCTGTTATGGCTAGGACATTTTCTTCTTTCGATATTGACGGGTTCTGTAGTATTTCCTGGATGAGGTTTCTATTGTTACCCCTTGGTTTAGTGCTGGCTAGTTTTGAGAGTGCGTCAGCTCGGGCGTTTTGCTCGCGGGGGTAGATCCTATATTCCCCGAGTTGTCCGAGCTGTTCCTTGGTTTTATCCAAATACTTTTTCATTGTAGGATCTTTGGCTTGGTAGTTCCCTGTTATTTGTGAGGTAACGACTTGTGAATCGCTATAGATGTTGAGTTTCCGAGCTCCAACTTCTCTAGCCAGCTTCAAACCAGCTAATAACGCTTCATATTCTGCCTAGTTGTTTGAGGCCAGGAATCTGAATTTGAGGGAAAGCTCAAGTTGGGTTCCTTGGTTGGTTTCGATTATCACACCTGCACCACTTCTGGTTTTATTCGAGGAGCCGTCCACATATATATTCCACTCTATAGGGATCTCTGGGGTGTCTGTGAATTCTGTAATGAAGTCGGCTAGGTATTGTGATTTAATGGCTGTTCGCGCCTCGTATTGGAGGTCGAATTCGGACAACTCGATTGGCCACTGTAGGATTCTTCCTGCTAGATCTGTTTTCTACAATATCCCCTTTATGGGCTGGTTGGTCCGAACCTTAATGGTATACGCCTGGAAGTACGGGCGAAGTTGTCGGGATGTGAGTATGAGGGCGTAGGCAAACTTCTCTATTTTCTGGTAGTTCAGCTCTGACCCCTGCAGTGCTTTGCTAATGAAGTAGACGGGTTGTTGCCCACCCTCATCTACTGCGAGGCACAATATGAGTGGTTCTCCTTCTCGTGGTCGAGATAGGATAGGTGGCCGCCCCAAGAATTCTTTGAAGTCTCGGAAGGCTTGCTCACATTCCGTTGTCCACTCGAAGTTCTTTCCCTTCCTCAAAGTAGCGTAGAAAGGGAGGGATCTTATCGCTGACCCTGATAGGAATCTGGACAAGGCCGCCAATCTCCCATTGAGTTGTTGTACCTCTTTGACGTAGGTTGGGCTCTTCATGTTGAGTATGGCCTGGCATTTATCTGGATTTGCCTTGATTCCTCTTTGTGTGAGCATAAAGCCCAAGAACTTACCTGCTTCCACGGCGAAGGTGCATTTAGACGGCTTAAGTCGCATGCCATGCTTCCGTATGGTGTCGAATACTTGAACCAAGTCAGACAGTAATGTTTCTTCACTTTGTGTCTTTATCAACATGTCATCCACGTAGACCTCCATGATTTTTCTGATGTGATCTGAGAAGACCTTATTCATTAGCCTCTGATAAGTAGCTCCCGCATTCTTAAGGCCGAAAGGCATTACGATGTAACAATAGTTTGCTTTGGGTGTTAGGAACGAGGTTTTTTCTTGATCCGGTGGATACATTGGGATCTGGTTGTACCCTGAGTATGCGTCCATAAACAAGAGATACTTATATCCCGATGAGGCATCTAGTAGAGCGTCGATGCTTGGGAGTGGATAAGGGTCTTTTGGGCAGGCTTTGTTGAGGTCGGTGTAGTCGGTGCACATTCGCCACTTCCCATTTGACTTTCTTACCAATACGACATTTTTTAGCCATAGTGGGTACTTAACTTCTCTTATGAATCCTGCCTCTAGTAGTGCTTGCACCTGTTCTGCTACAGCCTGAGACCGTTCTGGCCCGAGTTTTCTTCGTCTTTGTTGTACCGGCCGGGATCCTGGATAGACTGCCAACTTGTGGCTCATCAGTTCGGGATCTATGCCTGGCATGTCGGCAGCTTTCCATGAGAAGAGATCAACATTATCTCGTAGGAACTGTATGAGTGATTCCTTTGAATCTCCTTTCAGGATCGTGCCAATATTAGTTGTCTTATCCGAGGTGTCTCCGATTTGAACTTTCTCTACTTCACCCTCGGGCTGTGGACGGAGTTCTTCTCGCTTTTGAACTCTACCAAGTTCAATTGTGTGGAACTCTCCTCCTTCGCCTCTGAGGTTTAGACTTTCGTTATAACAGCGACGCGCCATCTTTTGATCTGCTTTTATTGTAGCTATCCCTTCTGCAGTTGGGAATTTCATATATAGATGTGGAGTTGACACTATTGCGCCGAGTTGGTTTAACGTTGTCTGACCTATTAAGGCGTTGTAGGCTGAGCTTACGTCAACCACGATGTAGTTTATCTTGAGTGTTCTGGATTGGTTCCCCTTTTCGAAGGTTGTATGTAGCGATACATATCCCAGTGGTTGTATTGGGGTATCCCCAAGTCCAAACAGGCTGTTCGGGTATGCTCTTAGCTCTTTTTCTTCTAAGCCGAGTTTGTCGAAGGCAGTTTTGAATATGATGTCGGTGGAGCTTCCTTGGTCAATTAATGTACGGTTGGTTGGCGTTTGCCAGTATGATAGTGATAACCATGGGGTCGTCGTGTCCTGAGATAATTCCGGATGCGTCTTCTTTGGTAAACGTGATTCTTGGGATGTCTGGCGCCTCCTTCTTTCCTTCGACATGGTATACTTCTTTGAGGTGTCGCTTGCGAGATGATTTGGAGATTCCTCCTCCCGCAAATCCGTCGTGTATCACGTGGACGTGTCTCTCTGGTGTGCTGGGTGATCGCTCAGACCGTCCGACATCTTCATCCCTTCTTCTTTTTCTTGGCTCTTCGTCTTCGTTGGCCAAAAATCGATCCAGTTTTCCTTCTCTTACTAATTTTTCTATGACATTTTTCAAGTCGAAGCATTCGTTGGTGGAATGTCCTCGGACTCGATGGTACTCACAGTATTCGTTCCGATTTCCTCCTCCTCTTTTGCCTTTGAGTGTCTGAGCTGGGGGTATTTTTTCCGTATGGCAAACTTCTTTGTAAACATTTACCAAGGATACCCTAAGAGGGGTGTAGTTATGATATTTTTTGATTTTCTCCCCGGAGCGATCTTCCTTTTTCTTGGATTCTTTATCTTTATCTCGGTAAGTGTAACCAAACCGCGAGTCTTCCCCAAGTCGAGAATTCTCCTCCATGTTGATGTACTTCTACGCCCATTCTTGTACTTCGTCCAGGGATGCAGGGTACTTCTTTGAAGCTTATCTTTTTGTATGGAAAATCTGGCCAGGAACTTTTTGGCCAGGTCGTTGAAGCTTGAGATGGACTTTGGAGGTAGGCTGTCGAACCATCTAATGGCTGTCTTGGTAAGAGTTGTTGGAAGGGCCTTGCAGCAAACTGCATCCGAGGCGTCAGTGAGGTACATTCTACTTCTGAAATTGCTGAGATGATGGTTGGGGTCTGAAGTGCCGTCATACAGAGTCATATCCGGAAGTTTGAAGTCCTTTGGGATTTTGGTCTTCATAATTTCCCTGGTGAATGGATCTTGATCCTTGCAAGAGCTATCCTCTGGAGTGGATCGAGTAGCTTTAGTTTTGAGATCGGCTTCGAGTTTTAGAAGTTTATCTTCTAATTCTCGGCGTCGCCTTATCTGCCGATGCAGATCTTCTTCTTTTTCGCGTTGATATTGGCCTTTTTTCTTAAGTTGCTTTAATCGATCTTGAAGCGCCTCTATCACTCCTGGATTTGATGAATTTTTTTCCCGTTGGGCTCCGGAGTATCTTTGAGTGTAACATCAGCATTCTTGTGCGATGTTCTATCTTCCAAACCTGAA
Source organism: Arachis stenosperma (assembly GCF_014773155.1). NCBI lineage: Eukaryota > Viridiplantae > Streptophyta > Magnoliopsida > Fabales > Fabaceae > Arachis > Arachis stenosperma. The sequence continues at coordinate 76,291,616 of NC_080381.1, forward strand.
TCGTGGTCGTTGCCATGGTCGTCCGCCATGGTGATGGGATGACTTCCAGGTTCCCCGGCAACGGCGCCAATGTTTCGAGGGTTACCTGAAACTGTAGGTCGATCTCGAATGGGATCTTCTTGTGCTGGTCAGAGCCAACGTGTCCGGCAGGTGTATAGCAGCCGGAGCTGGTGTGTCCGACTTGTGGAGCTGAGAATGCTGCTGACCCCTTGTCACCGAGGGGTGGGGGTACCTGCAAGGGACTCCGATGCTTAAGTTAGCAAGGGTATTAAACAGGTATTGAGTAGAATCAGAGTATGAGTTATACCTGGGTGCTCTAGTGTATTTATAATGGCGTATAGTGACCTTCTTAGATAAGATAAGTTAGTTATCTTATCTTATCTTATCTTATCTTTTGGGTGAGGTCAGCTTATCTTCAAGGGAACCGCCCTTCTCTCCGTAGGCTTGGGCTGCCTTAGGATTTGGGGCGTGCTCCTCTATTTGGGCCCTTCTTTGGGCTTTCATGTGACTTGGCCGAGCTCTTTTAAGGAGAGATCGGATTGTCCAGACCTGAAGAGGTCGGTCGCTTTGTCTGTCGAACATCCCGGGTCGGACAACTCGACCCAGGGTATGAACATAAACCTTACGTGAGTAAGGGTCGATCCCACAGACATTGTTGGTATGAAGCAAGCTATGGTCATCTTGTAAATCTCAGTCAGGCGGATAATAAATGGGTATGGAGTTTTCGAATAATAATAATAAATAAACTGAAAATAAAGATAGAAATACTTATGTAAATCATTGTTGGGAATTTCAGATAGGCGTATGAAGATGTTGTGCTCCTTCTGAATCTCTGCTTTCCTACTGCCTTCATCCAATCCTTCTTACTCCTTTCCATGGCAAGCTGTATGTAGGGCATCACCATTGTCAATGGCAACATCCCATCCTCTTAGTGAAAAAGGTCCAAATGCTCTGTCACGACACGGCTAATCATCTGTCGGTTCTCGATCATGTCGGAATAGAATCCCTTGATTCTTTTGCATTTGTCATCACGCCCAACAATCACGAGTTTGAAGCTCGTCACAGTCATTCAATCCCGGAATCCTACTCGGAATACCACAGACAAGGTTTAGACTTTCCAAATTCTCATGAATGCCGCCATCAATTCTAGCTTATACCACAAACACTCTGATCTCACGGAATGGAAGGCTCGGTTGTCAGGCATGAGCAACCATGTGTCGTGCATCAGGAATCTAAGAGATACACACTCTAGCTTTCGCTTGTAGAACGGAAGTGGTTATCAGGCACGCGTTCATAGGGACGGATGATGATGAGTGTCACGGATCATCACATCCATCATATTAAAGTACGAGTAGAATCTTAGAACAGAAATAAGATTGAATTTGAATAAAGATAGTAGTAATTGCATTAAAACTCGAGGTACAGCAGAGCTCCACACCCTTAATCTATGGTGTGTAGAAACTCCACCGTTGAATACATAAGTAATGAAGGTTCAGGCATGGCCGAATGGCTAGCCCCCAAAACGTGATCTATAGTCTCCTAAGACGAATAATGTAATAAAACCGAGACCAAAGATGTAACGTGGTCAAAAAGACGACTAATACAATAGTAAAATGTCCTATTTATACTAGACTAGCTACTAGGGTTTACAGAAGTAAGTAATTGATGCAGAAATCCACTTCCAGTGCCCACTTGGTGTGTGCTTGGGCTGAGCTTGAACTTTACACGTGCAGAGGCTTCTTTTGGAGTTGAACTCCAAGTTGTAACGTGTTTTTGGCATTCAACTCTGGTTTGTGACGTGTTTCTGGCGTTTGACTCCAGAATGCAGCATAGAACTGGCGTTAAGCGCCAGTTTGCGTCATCTAATCCCAAATAAAGTATGGACAATTATATATTGCTGGAAAGCTCAGAATGTCTACTTTCCAACGCCGTTAAGAGCGCGCCATTTTAAGTTCTATATCTCCAGAAAATCTATTTCGAGTGCAAGGAGGTTAGAATCCAACAGCATCAGCAGTCCTTTATTAGCCTTTTTTCAGAGTTTTGCTCAGGTCCCTCAATTTCAGCCAGAAAATACCTGAAATCACAGAAAAACACACAAACTCATAGCAAAGTCCAGAAATGTAAATTTAGCATAAAAACTAATGAAAACATCCCTCAAATTAGCTAGATTATACTAAAAACTATCTAAAAACAATGCCAAAAAGCGTATAAATTATCCGCTCATCACAACACCAAACATAAATTGTTGCTTGTCCCCAAGTGATGTGCATAAACTTGTTATGCTACGATTTTAGGAAATTGCACGAGCGGCAAAATTCCTTCCGGCAAGTGCACCGGTTATCGTCAAGTAAAAACTCACAATAGAGTGAGGTCGAATCCCACAAGGATTGGTTGAGTGAGCAATTCGAATTAGAAGTTTGATTAGTTGAGCGGAATCAACTTTTGGATGTGAATTGCATAAAGTAAATGTAGCAGGAAAAGTAAATTGCAAGGAATTGAAATTGCATAAACTTAAATTGCGAGAATTAAGGTGCGAGAAAGTAAATTGCTGAAAGTAAAAGGGAATTGGGGTGATTGCATGAATTGAAATTTGCAGAATATGAATAGAAGAGGATAGATCAGAGAGTGGGGTTCATTGGGTATTAGGAGATATTGAAATCTCCGAATCAAAACAGTTTCATCTCTTCCTCAACCAATGCATTCATTGAATCTTGCTTGGCAATCTTATATGATTGGATCCCAATTCCTTGGCTCACCAATTCTCTCTAAAAACTAACAAATTCCCAATCCCTTGGTTTAAATGTTCATAAGAAGAGATGATGCTTGATCACTGATTATACCACACAGTTTCATGAACCACAATTTGGTAGGATTACATGTCACAATATCCATCCAAACCCCAATCCAATTCACTGTGAGAAAGCTTCTCTAGCATGAATCCATCATTCCTTTCCCAAGGTTCCGAAGGATTCCAATTATGGGCAGTTTCTTTCCCAAGACAACTACCCAATGGAATTAGATCGAGAAGCTTTCTAACAAAATTCAAGAGAAAAGATTGAAGAAGAAGATGAAACTATTATTGATTCATTGAATTACAATAGAGCTCCCTAACCCAATGAAAGGGGTTTAGTGCTTCATAGCTCAGAATTCAATTACACAATATCCCAAAATTTTCTAGTGTAAAAAAATGTCAAAAGGTCCAAAGATTCTAACTAACTTCAATTCTATCCTATTTATACACTTTCTAAATTGAGCTTTTGTTGTGTTTCTTGGGCTTTGAGGCCTTTCATTGATTTCCTTTTGCTTTAGGCTTATGGTTCATAATCCTGATGAAGCTGTGATCCAATTCTGTAACATTCATTGATCAAACTTAGTGATAAACAAGTAATGACACAAGACTCAACAATTTGAAGTTCCAGACTCATCAATTCTTCAGGCCCAATCCCATAAACCATGATATTCACTTGGGTTTCACACCATAATACGTTTAAGTTAATAATTGTGCTCAATTGCTAACTTAAACTTCAATATTTTTTGCCCTGAAACCCTTTAAAAAGGTTGCGTTTAAGTTGAAGTTTAAGTTTCAGTTTAAGGTTAAACTGAAACTTAAACGTGGAATTGGAAGAAAGCAACCCAGGAGAGTGAATATATCAAACACGTTTAACCTCCAGTTTAAGGTTAAACTGGAGGTTAAACTTGGAAATGAAGAAAGCAACCCTGGAGGCAATTTGTGGTCGAACATGTTTAACCTCCAGTTTAAGGTTAAACTGGAGGTTAAACTTGGAAATGAAGAAAGCAACCATGGAGGCAATTTGGGTCGAGCACGTTTAACCTCCAGTTTGAGGTTAAACTGGAGGTTAAACGTGGAATGAAGAAAACACCCTGGAGGAGAAAAACAATCGAACACGTTTAACCTCCAGTTTGAGGTTAAACTGGAGGTTAAACGTGGAACTCTCTTGGTGCCTCTCTTTCTTCTGGCGTTTAACCTCCAGTTTAAGGTTAAACTGGAGGTTAAACGTGGAAATGCTTCTTTGGTGGGAACAAGTGTCGAACACGTTTAACCTCCAGTTTGAGGTTAAACTGGAGGTTAAACGTGGAATGCTCCCTTGGTTCAAATCATCATTCTGGCGTTTAACCTCCAGTTTAAGGTTAAACTGGAGGTTAAACGTGGAATGCTTCTTAGTTCCCTTTCTCATTCTGGCGTTTAACTTCCAGTTTAAGGTCAAACTGGAGGTTAAACGCCAGTTACAGCATTTCCTCTCTCCTCATGATTTTGGCGTTTAAGCTCCAGTTTAACCTTAAACTGGAGCTTAAACGTCCCATTTGATATTCAAGCTTCCTTTATTGATTTTGTTGCTTCCTTGCCTAGCCTCTTCTTCCCTGAAATCATCCAAACAATTGCATCAAAGTCTTGCAAAATTTCATGAGAAATCATCCATTCACAGCATTCAAGTAATATAACTAAAAACTCATGAATTTGCATCATAATCATAATGTTTTGGATGGTTCCTTGCTTTGTTGTTCATTTAACCATTCTTGGTTACTTTAAGCTCAAGAATATGCATAAAACAACTAAAACTAACAGAAAAATGCTAGTGAAACTAGCCTAAGATGCCTTGGCATCACAACACCAAACTTAATACTTGCTTGTCCCTAAGCAAGTCCTGAGATATTTGAGAAGAAAGTATGAAACAGAAAGTAATTACATTGGCTATATTAGCAAGCATTTGAAGTTCATCAGAAGGGTTTTATGCAGAAAGTTGCAGCATCACTTTTTCATTCTTATCAGGTAGAATCATCACTTTTTCATTGCATCCATCAAACACTGCTATGGCCTCTTGTTATTCTTATGTCCTTGGCACTTTTTCTTTCTTTGTTTTTCTTTTTCTTAGAGCTCTTTTGCTCCTTGTTTGCTCAATGTCATGTGTTGCACAAGCCTTTGGCATTTTCTTTTTCTTATCAGCGTAGTACACATATCCACTACAGGCATTTTAGTTCACATTTCTTTTTGAGACATTGGTGCCCAGCACCTCTTTGTGTAACTAAATGTCTTGTAGCTAGGTTGCTCTTGATAATGGACTTTTGGTTGATAATCCCGAGTTAGTTAACCCAAGTTACCAAGTGTTGAAACACTCCATAGAACCTATTCATCCAAGCAGATCCTAGTACATAAACACCACAGGCATATGTCTCAAAAGTTCAAACCATTGGTGCCTAGCTTTATTTTCTTAATTCTTTTGCTTTTTGATTGCCCCTTTTCAGTGGCTTTTCTTTTTTCTTTTTCTTTCTTTTTCATGGCCAAAGACATTTATTCATCAAGATCCATAGACAGTATTCATCTTCTACACAAAAAATGATAATTCTACACTCAATTTCCAGTGAGCTAACTAAACAATCAAGCATGCATACCACCACTTAATTCTACTTGATTTGTCACTAATTGAGCCAAGTTACTTTTGTTCAAACTTTTCTTTTAATTTTTGGAAACAGAACAAGCATGGCAAGCATTTGTTTAAGAAGGTGAAGTTATATCCAAACATCTAGGCATTTACTTTATTCAAAGCATTAAACAAACAAACATACTAAAAACTTCACATTCCAGAAAGATTCAACACTTTCAGTTTAAACCAAAACAAGCATGCTTTTGTTTGCCTTTTAAAGAAAGGTCAAGGAACAACACCACCTTGTGAAATGTCTTGTTTTCTCTTTGTTGCCAGGAAACAATTTGATTTCTCCTTCTTCTACTAGTTGTTGCATCATGTTCTTTCTAAGATCCTTGTTTCCTTTCCTGTAAAGAGTGATCAAGTTGCTTGTTTCTCAAGCACTTGAATGGTTAGCTCACTATATATGGGCAAGTGTCTGAGTCTTAAGTTGGTGTGTGAACACCAAACTTAGTCTCCTACTTATTCCTCTGCTCTTTGAGTCCTTGAATTCTCCTTGGAATGAAGTTGCTGCTAAGGATTTTAAGTATTTCTGTTATTGCTTAGAATGGTTGTTTCTTTCATATAATCCAAAGGTTGTTGTGTTTAGTTAATCTGTATGGTGGAACACCAAACTTAGAGTCACACATTCCCCTTTGAATTATTGATCCACAAATTCATTGTTTGGTGTGCAACACCAAACTTAATTCTTTGCAATGCACAGAAACTACTTCACCTTTTTATTGAAACAAATAAAAGAAACAGTAAAGGATTATTACCTCAGGTTGGGTTGCCTCCCAACAAGCGCTTCTTTAACGTCACTAGCTTGACGGTTGTCCCTCAATTGAGGTGATATTTAACCTTGTTCTTCTCCTCCACATCTCCCAAGTAATGTTTGAGTCTTTGACCATTCACAGTGAAGGTTCGTTGTGACTTTTCTTCCATGATTTCTACTTGTCCATATTGGGAGACCTTGGTGACAAGGAATGGTCCAGACCACCTTGATTTTAGCTTCCCTGGAAATAGCTTCAGCCTAGAATTGTAGAGCAATACTTTTTGTCCCTCTTCAAATTTCCTTGGGGCTATGTTGCTGTCATGCTTCTTCTTTGCTCTTTCTTTGTAAATTTTGGCATTCTCATAAGCTTCAGCTCTGAATTCTTCCAACTCTTGAATTTGCAACATCCTTCTTTCTCCAGCAGCTTTGCTATCCAAGTTCAAGAGTTTCAAGGCCCAGAATGCCTTGTGCTCCAACTCCAGTGGTAAATGGCAGGCTTTTCCATATACTAGCTGGTAAGGAGACATTCCAATTGGTGTTTTGAAAGCTGTCCTATATGCCCAAAGAGCATCATCTAGCTTCATCGACCAGTCCTTCCTTGAAGTTCCCACAGTCTTTTCCAGGATTCTTTTGAGTTCCCTATTAGAGATTTCAGCTTGCCCACTTGTCTGTGGATGGTATGGTGTGGCTACCTTGTGTTTGACTCCATATTTTAGAAGCAATGCCTCTAATGGTTTGTTGCAGAAGTGGCTTCCTCCATCACTGATGATTGTTCTTGGAACCCCAAAACGGCAAAAAATGTGTTTTCTGAGGAAGTTCATGACTACCTTATTATCATTGGTTGGAGTTGCTATTGCTTCAACCCATTTGGAGACATAGTCTACTGCCACAAGAATGTAATTATTTGAGTATGAAGTGGGAAAGGGTCCCATGAAATCTATTCCCCATACATCAAACAATTCAAGTTCCAGAATGAATTGTTGTGGCATTTCATTTCTTCTTGGTAGGTTCCCCGCTTTCTGGCATTCATGGCAGTGCTTCACTAGTTCCTTTGCATCTTTGAAGATAGTGGGCCAATAAAATCCACACTGCAACACCTTAGCTGCTGTTCTTTCTCCTGCAAAATGTCCTCCATAAGTGGAACCATGGCAGTCCCATAAGACTTCCCTTCCTTCTTCCTCTGATATGCATCTTCTGAGTATGCCATCCGAATATTTTTTGAACAAGTATGGTTCGTCCCAGATGAAGTATTTGGCATCATTTACCAATTCCTTCCTTTGATGCTTGTTAAATTCCAACGGCAAGCTCCCAGTGGCCTTGAAGTTTGCTATGTCTGCAAACCAGGGTGCTTTGTGAATTACCATGAGTTGTTCATCAGGAAAGCACTCATTTATATGTGTGCTTTGTGTGCTTCCTTCTTCACATGGTATCCTTGATAAATGGTCTGCCACCTTGTTCTCTACACCCTTCTTGTCTTTGATTTCAATGTCAAATTCCTACAACAAAAGAACCCATCTAATAAGTCTTGGTTTGGATTCTTGTTTAGCAAGTAAGTATTTTAAAGCTGAATGATCAGTGAAGACAATGACTTTAGATCCAATGAGATAGGATCTAAATTTGTCAAATGCAAAGACTATTGCCAAGAGTTCTTTTTCAGTGGTTGTGTAATTCCTTTGGTTATCATTCAAGACTTTACTGGCATAATAAATCACATGTACCAAATTGTCTTTCCTTTGTCCTAACACTGCCCCAATAGCAAGGTCTGATGCATCACACATCAGTTCAAAAGGTAGATTCCAATCAGGTGGGGCAATGATAGGTGCAGAGGAAAGTTTTTGCTTCAAAAGTTCATAGGCTAGCATGCAATTTTTATCAAATACAAAGGGTGTATCAGAGACAAGTAAGTTACTCAAAGGTTTGGCTATTTTAGAAAAGTCTCTAATAAACCTTCTGTAAAAGCCAGCGTGTCCCAAAAAACTCCTAACTGCCTTGACATTACTTGGTGGAGGTAATTTTTCAATGAGTTCCACCTTAGCTCTGTCCACCTCAATGCCTCTATTAGACACTTTATGGCCAAGGACTATTCCTTCTGTGACCATGAAATGACACTTTTCCCAGTTTAGTACTAGGTTGGTCTCTTGGCATCTCTTAAGCACCAAGGCAAGGTGGTGTAGGCAGCTAGGAAAAGAATTTCCAAACACAGAAAAATCATCCATGAAAACTTCAATAAACTTTTCGATCATGTCCGAAAAGATGGACAGCATGCACCTTTGGAAAGTTGCAGGTGCATTGCACAATCCAAAGGGCATGCGTCTATACGCAAATACTCCATATGGACAAACAAATGATGTTTTCTCTTGATCTCTTGGATCAACTACTATCTGATTATAGCCTGAGTATCCATCCAGAAAGCAATAGTAAGCATGTCCTGCAAGTCTTTCAAGCATCTGATCCATGAATGGGAGTGGGAAATGATCTTTTCTGGTGGCTTCATTGAGCTTCCTATAGTCTATGCACATCCTCCACCCAGTAACAGTTCTTGTGGGTATGAGTTCGTTCCTCTCATTTGGCACAACAGTTATCCCACCTTTCTTGGGAACTACATAGATGGGACTAACCCATGGGCTATCAGAAATAGGATAGATTACCCCTGCCTGCCATAACTTCATGACCTCCTTTTGTACCACTTCTTTCATGGCGGGATTCAATCTTCTCTGAGCTTGAATGGAGGGTCTAGCATCCTCTTCTAACAAGATTTTATGCATGCTTATGGATGAACTTATCCCCTTCCAAATCAGCTAGGGTCCATCCAATGGCATCTTGATGGGTTTGTAGCACCTTGATCAATTCTTCTTCCTGTTCTTGGCTCAGGGCAGAGCTAATGATAACAGGATGGCTCTCATCACTACCCAAGTATGCATACTTGAGATTAGGGGGCAATGCTTTGAGCTCAGGTTTTAGTGCTTCCTTCTCTTCTTTCACTCTTTCTGGCATGCTTGGCATGGTTGTTTCAGCAGCCTTGATGTCACTAACTTCCATATCCTTGGTGAACTCCTCCTCTGCCACTTCCTTTGTTATTTCCTCAAAGGTTTCTTGTACTGCAATGTCCACTACATCCACCCTCATGCATTCCTTTAGTGATTCTGATGGATAGCTCATTGCCTTGAACACGTTAAACACCAATTTCTCATCATGTAGTCTAAGAGTGAGTTCACCCTTTTGGACATCTATGATGGCTCCAGCAGTAGCCAAGAAGGGTCTTCCCAGGATTATCGAAGCTTTGGCTTCTTCCTCCATATCTAACACCACAAAATCGGCAGGGAATATAAAATCTCCCACTTTCACCAACAAATCCTCAACTATTCCATGAGGGAATTTAAAAGTTTGATCTGCCAATTGGAGGGCCATTCTTGTTGGTTTAGCTTCCTCAATCTTCATTCTTCTCATCATTGTTAGAGACATCAAATTGATACTGGCCCCTAAGTCACACAAGGCCTTCTCCACCATGACTTCTCCTATGATGCAGGGAATTTGGAAACTGCCTGGATCCTTTAATTTCCGAGGCAATTTGTGTTGAATGATGGCACTGCATTCTTCAGTCAACAACACAGTTTCCTCATTTCTCCAGCTTCTCTTCTTGGTCATTAATTCCTTTAAGAATTTTGCATAGAGTGGCATTTGCTCTATTGCCTCAGCAAACGGAATGTTGATTTGAAGCTTCTTGAAAATCTCCAAAAATCTGGAGAATTGCCCATCCTTTTCTCTTTTCATCAAACGTTGAGGATATGGTGCTTTGGGTGTGTAAGGCTTCAGGACCTCTTTTTCTTTTTCTTTTGTTGCAGACGGTGTAGAAGATTGTCCCTGTTCCTTGTCTCTCACATTTTCTTTTTCTTCATCCTCTGTGGTTTCCTTTGAGATCTCCTTCAGCTTCGTTCCACTTCTGAGGGTTATAGCCTTACATTCTTCCCTTGCAATAGCCTTGGCAGCATGAGAAACGCTTGGCCCAGGAGTTTGCTTAGACAAGTACTCAATTTGATTTTCTAGCTTCTGGATGGCAGCTCCTTGGTTTTGCAAGTTGGAATTTACTTCTTCCTTAAAGGCTTTCAATTCGGTTATGTCTTGACTCATGGTTGCAAGCATTCTTTCTATCCTGTTTAATTGATCTTGAAATTGTTGGTTCGGATTAGGTTGGGCAGGTTGATTATTTTGGCCATGATATGGTGGTTGGGAGTAAGTGTTTTGTGTGGCTTGGTATGATCTTTGGTTGGAGTTTTGGTATGTGGAATTGTTATGTTGGTTATGGTTGTAAGATTTGTGGTTTTGTGGTTGGGTTTGCTGGTTTCCCCACCCAAAGTTTGGGTGGTTTTTCCATCCTGGGTTGTAAGTGTTGGAATGTGGATCATATGATTGCCTTTGTTGATTTCCCACATAGTTGGCCTCTTCCCAATCACCTCCTTCAATGCTTACTTCCTCTTGATCTTGTGTGTGTATCGCAGCCACTTGCTTTGTGTCTAATTTCCTGGTGAGCTCTGCTAGTTGCTTGGCAAACACCTTGTTTTGGGCTAGAATTGTATTAACATGGTTCAGCTCCATGACTCCCTTAGTGTTGTGTCTCTCTGAAGCATAATAGTATTCATTCTCAGCCACTGTCTCAATCACTTCAATGGCTTCTTCCACAGTCTTTTTCCTGTTCAATGAACCTCCTCATGAATGGTCTACAGCCTTCCTTGATTCATAAGAAAGTCCATCATAGAAAATATGCAATTGCACCCAGTCAGGGAACATGTTTGGTGGACATTTCCTTGTCAATTCTTTGAACCTCTCCCATGCCTCGTAGAGCGTCTCACCATCTTGTTGTCTAAAAGTTTGAACCTCAGATCGAAGCCTATTGACCTTTTGTGGGGGGTAGAAACGTGCCAGAAACTTGCTCTCCACCTCATCCCAGGTTGTTAGGCTGTCCCTTGGGAATGATTCCAGCCACTTAGCTGCCTTGTCCCTAAGTGAAAATGGAAACAAGAGCAGTTTATAGGCATCGTCCTGGACTCCATTGGACTTCACAGTGTCGCAAATTCTCAGGAATTTGGTGAGATGTTGGTTTGGATCTTCATTAGCACTCCCACCAAATGAACAATGGTCCTCCACCAGTGATATTAACTGTGGTTTGAGTTCAAAATTATTGGCCTGAATGGGTGGTTTCTGAATGCTGCTACCACAATTCCCAGAGGTTGGGTTTATGTATGAACCAAGAACCCTCCTCTCAGGAATGGCATTGTTTCCATCAGCCCTCTCATGGTTGTGAAATTCTCTATCCATGTTGAGATCTAGAGCTTCCTCAAAGTTGTCCTCAGATTCTCCTTCAGATTCTTCTTCTCTCAGTACTCTCTTCCCTCTTGCTTCCCTTCTAAGTCTATAAAGGGTCCTCTCTGGTTCGGTATATGGGGGAGTTGATGCCTCTCCTCTCCTACCTGTCATACAAGAACACACCACAAGCCATAAACTTGATGTGCATAAACTTGTTATGCTACGATTTTAGGAAATTGCACGAGCGGCAAAATTCCTTCCGGCAAGTGCACCGGTTATCGTCAAGTAAAAACTCACAATAGAGTGAGGTCGAATACCACAAGGATTGGTTGAGTGAGCAATTCGAATTAGAAGTTTGATTAGTTGAGCGGAATCAACTTTTGGATGTGAATTGCATAAAGTAAATGTAGCAGGAAAAGTAAATTGCAAGGAATTGAAATTGCATAAACTTAAATTGCGAGAATTAAGGTGCGAGAAAGTAAATTGCTGAAAGTAAAAGGGAATTGGGGTGATTGCATGAATTGAAATTTGCAGAATATGAATAGAAGAGGATAGATCAGAGAGTGGGGTTCATTGGGTATTAGGAGATATTGAAATCTCCGAATCAAAACAGTTTCATCTCTTCCTCAACCAATGCATTCATTGAATCTTGCTTGGCAATCTTATATGATTGGATCCCAATTCCTTGGCTCACCAATTCTCTCTAAAAACAAACAAATTCCCAATCCCTTGGTTTAAATGTTCATAAGAAGAGATGATGCTTGATCACTGATTATACCACACAGTTTCATGAACCACAATTTGGTAGGATTACATGTCACAATATCCATCCAAACCCCAATCCAATTCACTGTGAGAAAGCTTCTCTAGCATGAATCCATCATTCCTTTCCCAAGGTTCCGAAGGATTCCAATTATGGGCAGTTTCTTTCCCAAGACAACTACCCAATGGAATTAGATCGAGAAGCTTTCTAACAAAATTCAAGAGAAAAGATTGAAGAAGAAGATGAAACTATTATTGATTCATTGAATTACAATAGAGCTCCCTAACCCAATGAAAGGGGTTTAGTGCTTCATAGCTCAGAATTCAATTACACAATATCCCAAAATTTTCTAGTGTAAAAAAATGTCAAAAGGTCCAAAGATTCTAACTAACTTCAATTCTATCCTATTTATACACTTTCTAAATTGAGCTTCTGTTGTGTTTCTTGGGCTTTGAGGCCTTTCCTTGATTTCCTTTTGCTTTAGGCTTATGGTCCATAATCCTGATGAGGCTGTGATCCAATTCTGTAACATTCATTGAGCAAACTTAGTGATAAACAAGTAATGACACAAGACTCAACAATTTGAAGTTCCAGACTCATCAATTCTTCAGGCCCAATCCCATAAACCATGATATTCACTTGGGTTTCACACCATAATACGTTTAAGTTAATAATTGTGCTCAATTGCTAACTTAAACTTCAATATTTTTGGCCCTGAAACCCTTTAAAATGGTTGCGTTTAAGTTGAAGTTTAAGTTTCAGTTTAAGGTTAAACTGAAACTTAAACGTGGAATTGGAAGAAAGCAACCCAGGAGAGTGAATATATCGAACACGTTTAACCTCCAGTTTAAGGTTAAACTGGAGGTTAAACTTGGAAATGAAGAAAGCAACCCTGGAGGCAATTTGTGGTCGAACACGTTTAACCTCCAGTTTAAGGTTAAACTGGAGGTTAAACTTGGAAATGAAGAAAGCAACCCTGGAGGCAATTTGGGTCGAGCACGTTTAACCTCCAGTTTGAGGTTAAACTGGAGGTTAAACGTGGAATGAAGAAAACACCCTGGAGGAGAAAAACAATCGAACACGTTTAACCTCCAGTTTGAGGTTAAACTGGAGGTTAAACGTGGAACTCTCCTGGTGCCTCTCTTGCTTCTGGCGTTTAACCTCCAGTTTAAGGTTAAACTGGAGGTTAAACGTGGAAATGCTTCTTTGGTGGGAGCAAGTGTCGAACACGTTTAACCTCCAGTTTGAGGTTAAACTGGAGGTTAAACGTGGAATGCTCCCTTGGTTCAAATCATCATTCTGGCGTTTAACCTCCAGTTTAAGGTTAAACTGGAGGTTAAACGTGGAATGCTTCTTAGTTCCCTTTCTCATTCTGGCGTTTAACTTCCAGTTTAAGGTCAAACTGGAGGTTAAACGCCAGTTACAGCATTTCCTCTCTCCTCATGATTTTGGCGTTTAAGCTCCAGTTTAACCTTAAACTGGAGCTTAAACGTCCCATTTGATATTCAAGCTTCCTTTATTGATTTTGTTGCTTCCTTGCCTAGCCTCTTCTTCCCTGAAATCATCCAAACAATTGCATCAAAGTCTTGCAAAATTTCATGAGAAATCATCCATTCACAGCATTCAAGTAATATAACTAAAAACTCATGAATTTGCATCATAATCATAATGTTTTGGATGGTTCCTTGCTTTGTTGTTCATTTAACCATTCTTGGTTACTTTAAGCTCAAGAATATGCATAAAACAACTAAAACTAACAGAAAAATGCTAGTGAAACTAGCCTAAGATGCCTTGGCATCACGAAGCAACAGATAATCAAATAGGATAAAAAGAAGATAATATACTATAAATCCCAAAATATCAATGAATATTAGTTCTAATTAGATGAGCGGGACTTGTAGCTTTTTGTTTCTCACTTTTTGGCATCTCACTTTTTCCTTTGAAGTTTTAGAATGATTGGCATCTATAGGAACTTAGAATTTCAGATAGTGTTATTGATTCTCCTAGTTAAGTATGTTGATTCTTGAACACAGCTACTTTTCTGAGTCTTGGCCGTGGACCTAAGCACTTTGTTTTCCAGCATTACCACCAGATACATAAATGCTACAGACACATAGCTGGGTGAACCTTTTAAGATTGTGACTCAGCTTTGCTAAAGTCCCCAGTTAGAGGTACAGCAGAGCTCCACACCCTTAATCTATGGTGTGTAGAAACTCCACCATTGAAAATACATAAGTGAAAGGTTCAGGCATGGCCGAATGGCCAGCCCCCCAAAACGTGATCAATAGTCTCCTAAGATGAAGAATAAAACAAAACTGAGACCAAAGATGTCTAATACAATAGTAGACTATCCTATTTATACTAGACTAGCTACTAGGGTTTACAGGAGTAAGTAATTGATGTATAAATCCACTTCCGGGGCCCACTTGGTGTATGTTTGGGCTGAGCTTGATCTATCCACGAGCTGAGGCTTCTTTTGGAGTTGAACGCCAAGTTGTAACATGTTTTGGGCATTCAACTCCGGGTTGTGACGTGTTTCTGGCGTTTGACTCCAGACAGCAATATGGAACTGACGTTAAGCGCCAATTTACGTCGTCAATTCCCGAATAAAGTATGAACTATTATAAGCGCGCCATTTAGAGTTCTGTAGCTCCAGAAAATCCATTTCGAGTGCAGGGAGGTCAGATTCCAACAGCATCAGCAGTCCGTTGTCAGCCTCCTTCTCAGAGTTTTGCTCAAGTCCCTCAATTTCAGCCAGAAATTACTTGAAATCATAGAAAAACACACAAACTCATAGTGAAGTCCAGAAATCTGAATTTAACATAAAAACTAATGAAAACATCCCTAAAAGTAGATCGAACTTACTAAAAACTACCTAAAAACAATGCCAAAAAGCGTATAAATTATCCGCTCATCACAACACCAAACTTAAATTGTTGCTTGTCCTCAAGCAACTGAAAACAATTAGGATAAAAAGAAGAGAATATACTATAAATTCCAAAATATCAATGAATATTAATTCTAATTAGATGAGCGGGACTTGTAGCTTTTTGCTTCTGAACAGTTTTGGCATCTCACTTTTTCCTTTGAAGTTTAGAATGATTGGCTTCTCTAGGAACATAGAATTTCGGATAGTGTTATTGATTCTCCTAGTTAAGCATGTTGATTCTTGAACACAGCTACTTTTATGAGTCTTGGCCGTAGCCCTAAGCATTTTGTTTTCTAGTATTACCACCGGATACATAAATTCCACAGACATATAACTGGGTGAACCTTTTCAGATTGTGACTCAGCTTTGCTAGAGTCCCCAGTTAGAGGTGTCCAGAGCTCTTAAGCACACTCTTTTTGCTTTGGATCATGACTTTAACCACTCAGTCTCAAGCTTTTCACTTGGACCTGCATGACACAAGCACATGGTTAGGGACAGCTTGGTTTAGCCGCTTAGGCCTGGATTTTATTTCCTTGGGCCCTCCTATCCATTAATGCTCAAAGCCTTGGATCCTTTTTACCCTTGCCTTTTGGTTTTAAGGGCTATTGGCTTTTTCTGCTTGCTTTTTCTTTTTCTTTCTATTTTTTTTGCCACTCTTTTTTTTTCACAAGCTTTTGCTTTTTCACTGCTTTTTCTTGCTTCAAGAATCAATTTCATGATTTTTTAGATTGTCAATAACATTTTTCCTTGTTCATCATTCTTTCAAGAGCCAACAGTTTTAACATTCATAAACAACAAGATCAAAAATATGCACTGTTCAAGCATTCATTCAGAAAATAAAAAGTATTGTCACCACATCAATATAACTAAACTAAATTCAAGGATAAATTCGAAATTCATGTACTTCTTGTTCTTTTGAATTAAAAACATTTTTCATTTAAGAAAGGTGAAGGATTAATGGAATTATTCATAACTTTAAGGCATAGTTACTAAACACTAATGATCATGAAGTAGAGACACAAAACATAAATGAACATATAATATAAAAATCGAACAGCAGAAAGAAATAAGAACAAGGAATGAATCCACCTTAGTGGCGTCTTCTTCTTGAAGGACCAACAATGTCCTTAAGCTCTTCTATGTCCATTCCTTGTCTTTGTTGCTCCTCCCTCATTACCCTTTGATCTTCTCTTATTTCATGAAGAATGACGGAGTGATCATGATGTTCCACCCTTAATTGTTCCACATTGTAGCTCAAATCTTCTAAGAAAGTGTTGAGTTATTCCCAATAGTTGTTGGGAGGAAAGTGCATCCCTTGAGGCATCTCAGGGATTTCTTGATGATGAGCTTCCTCATGCATCTCTTGAGATCCGTGGAGGGTCTCTCTTGCTTGCTCCATCCTCTTCTTGGTGATGGGCTTATCCTCTTCAATGGGGATGTCTCCTTCTATGATAACTCCAGCTGAGTAACATAGATGGCAAATAAGGTGAGGAAAAGCTAGCCTTGCCATGGTGGAGGGCTTTTTGGCTATTTTGTAGATTTCATTGGAGATGACTTCATGAACTTCTACTTCCTCTCCAATCATGATGCTATGAATCATGATGGCCTGATCCACAGTAACTTCAGATCGGTTGCTAGTGGGAATGATTGAGCGTTGAATGAACTCCAACCATCCTCTAGCCACAGGCTTGAGGTCCAGTCTTCTTAGTTGAACTGTCTTGCCTTTGGAGTCTCTTTTCCATTGAGCTCCTTCCACACATATGTCCATTAGGACTTAGTCCAACCTTTGATTGAAGTTGACCCTTCTATTGTAGGGGCGTTCATCTCCTTGCATCATGGGCAAGTGGAACGCCAACCTCACATTTTCTGGACTAAAATCTAAGTATTTCCCCCGAACCATTGTGAGATAATTCTTTGGACTCGGGT
This sequence comes from Arachis stenosperma, assembly GCF_014773155.1. Taxonomy (NCBI): domain Eukaryota; kingdom Viridiplantae; phylum Streptophyta; class Magnoliopsida; order Fabales; family Fabaceae; genus Arachis; species Arachis stenosperma. The sequence continues at coordinate 76,308,730 of NC_080381.1, forward strand.
TCATACTTTGATCATGGTTCTTAGTGATCCATGCATTGGCATAGAATTCTTGAACCATTAAGATTCTGACTTGTTGCATGGGGTTGGTTAGGACTTCCCAACCTCTTCTTCGGATTTCATGTCAGATCTCCGGATACTCATTTTTCTTAAGCTTGAAAGGGACCTCCGGGATCACCTTCTTCTTTGCCACAACATCATAGAAGTGGTCTTGATGGCTTTTGGAGATGAATCTTTCCATCTCCCATGACTCAGAGGTGGAAGCTTTTGTCTTCCCTTTTCCTTTTCTAGAGGATTCTCCGGCCTTAGGTGCCATTGATGGTAATGGAAAACAAAAAAGATTATGCTTTGACCACACCAAACTTAAATATTGCTCGCCCTCAAGCAAGAGAAGAAAAAACAGGAGAAGAAGAAGAAGAAAATATGGAGGAGAGTGCGGGGAGATGGATTCGGCCAAGGTATAGAAGAGGGGGTGTTGTTGTATGGAAATGAAGTAGAATGGAAGGGTATATATAGGGAGGGGAGAGGGTGTAGTTTCGGTCATTTAGGGTGGGTTTGGGTGGGAAAGTTTTTTTGAATTTTGAAGGTGGGTGGGGTTTATGGGGAAGAGTGGATGGATGTGAGTGGTGAAGGGGGTAATTGGGAAGAGAGATTGAAGTTGTTGGAAAGTGTGATATAGGGAAGAGTGTTATAGGATTAGGAGGTAAGGTGGGAATATGTTAGGTGGGGATCCTGTGGGGTCCACAGATCCTGAGATGATCCTGTGGGGTCTACAGATCCTGAGGTGTCAAGGATTTACATCCCTGCACCAATTAGGCATGTAAAATGCCTTTGCACACCATTCTGGCGTTTAAACGCCGAGATGATGCACACTCTGGGCGTTCAACGCCCATGTGTAGCATGTTTCTGGCATTGAACTCCAGTTCCATGCTTGTTACTGGCGTTCAGCCCCAGCTTTCCTCAAGGCACATTCCTGGCGTTCAAACGCCAGAATGTTGCTTGTTTCTGGCGTTCAGCGCCAGATTCATGCTCTGTTTTGGCGGTGAACGCCAGCCAGATGCTCCTTACTGGTGTTGAACGCCAGTATGTCCTCCCTCCAGGGTGTGATTTTTCTTCTGCTGTTTTTGATTCTGTTTTTAATTTTTATATTTTTTTTCATGACTCCACATGATCATGTACCTAATAAAACACAAAATAATAATAAAATAAAATAAAAATTAGATAAATAAAAATTGGGTTGCCTCCCAACAAGCGCTCTTTTAATGTCATTAGCTTGACAGTGGGCTCTCATGGAGCCACAAGGTGATCAGGTCAATGTTGTAAAACTCCCAGCACCAAACTTAGAGTTTGGATATGGGGTCTTAACACCAAACTTAGTGTTTGGTTGTGGCCTCCTAACACCAAACTTAAAGTTTGACTGTGGGGGCTCTGTTTGACTCTGTACTGAGAAAAGCTCTTCATGCTTACTCTCCTTTGTCACAGAGGGATGGCCATGTGCCTTAAACACAAGGTAGTCCCCATTCAATTGAAGGACTAATTCACCTCTGTTGACATCTATCACAGCTCCTGCTATGGCTAGGAAAGGTCTTCCAAGGATGATGCACTCATCCTCTTCCTTCCTAGTGTCTAAGATTATGAAATCAGCAGGGATGTAAAGGCCTTCAACCTTTACTAACACGTCCTCTACTACTCCATAAGCTTGTCTTAATGACTTGTCTGCCAATTATAATGAGAACAAGGCAGGTGGTGCACGAAATTGTGATCAATACTTTTCACAACTCAAATAATCCCCGGTAATGAATCCAAAAACTTGGTGTTCAATACCATGGCATAAACACAACTTCGCACAACTAACCAGCAAGTGCACTGGGTCGTCCAAGTAATAAACCTTACGCGAGTAAGGGTCGATCCCACGGAGATTGTTGGTATAAAGCAAGCTATGGTCACCTTGTAAATCTCAGTCAGGCAGACTCAAATGGGTAATAGTGATGTATGAATAAAACATAAAGATAAAGATAGAGATACTTATGTATATCATTGGTAGGAATTTCAGATAAGCGTATGAAGATGCTTGGTCCCTTCCGTCTCTCTGCTTTCCTACTGTCTTCATCCAATCCTTCTTACTCCTTTCCATGGCAAGCTTATGCAAGGGTTTCACCGTTGTCAGTGGCTACCTCCCATCCTCTCATTGGAAATGTTCAACGCACCCTGTCACGGCACGGCTATCCATCTGTCGGTTCTCAATCAGGCCGGAATAAAATCCAGTGATTCTTTTGCGTCTGTCACTAATGCCCCGCCTTCAGGAGTTTGAAGCACATCACAGTCATTCAATCATTGAATCCTACTCAGAATACCACAGACAAGGTTAGACCTTCCGGATTCTCTTGAATGCCGCCATCAGTTCTTACCTATGCCACGAAGACTCTGATCTCACGGAATGGCTGGCTCGTTTGTCAGGCGAGCACTCGGTTGTCAGGCGATCAACCATGCATCATTTATCAGGAATCCAAGAGATATTCACCCAATCTAAGGTAGAACGGAAGTGGTTGTCAGTCACACGTTCATAGGTGAGAATGATGATGAGTGTCACGGATCATCACATTCATCAAGTTGAAGAACAAGTGATATCTTGGACAAAGAACAAGCGGAATTGAATAGAAGAACAATAGTAATTGCATTAATACTCGAGGTACAGCAGAGCTCCACACCTTAATCTATGGTGTGTAGAAACTCCACCGTTGAAAATACATAAGAACAAGGTCTAGGCATGGCCGTGAGGCCAGCCCCCAGTGATCAAAAGATTCAAAGATCTCAAGATGATCTAAGATCCAAAGATGAAAAATACAATGGTAAAGGGTCCTATTTATAGGGAACTAGTAGCTTAAGAATTACAAGATGAGTAAAGACATAAAAATCCTTTCCGGGCCCACTTGGTGTGTGCTTGGGCTGAGCAATGAAGCATTTTTCGTGTAGAGACTCTTCTTGGAGTTAAACGCCAGCTTTTGTGCCAGTTTGGGCGTTTAACTCCCATTTTGGTGCTAGTTCCGGCGTTTAACGCTGGGAAATCTGAAGGTGACTTTGAACGCCGGTTTGGGCCATCAAATCTTGGGCAAAGTATGGACTATCATATATTTCTGGAAAGCCCAGGATGTCTACTTTCCAACGCCGTTGAGAGCGCGCCAATTGGGCTTCTGTAGCTCCAGAAAATCCACTTTGAGTGCAGGGAGGTCAGAATCCAACAGCATCTGCAGTCCTTTTCAGTCTCTGAATCAGATTTTTGCTCAGGTCCCTCAATTTTAGCCAGAAAATACTTGAAATCACAGAAAAACACACAAACTCATAGTGAAGTCTAGAAAAGTGAATTTTAACTAAAAACTAATAAAAATATACTAAGAACTCAACTAAAACTACTAAAAACATACTAAAAACAATGCCAAAAAGCGTACAAATTATCCGCTCATCACAACACCAAACTTAAATTTGTTGCTTGTCCTCAAGCAACTGAAAATCAAATAAGATAAAAAGAAGAGAATATGCAATGAACTCCAAAAACATCTATGAAGATCAGTATTAATTAGATGAGCGGGGCTTTTAGCTTTTTGCCTCTGAATAGTCTTGGCATCTCACTTTATCCTTTGAAATTCAGAATGATTGGCTTCTTTAGGAACTCAGAATCCAGATAGTGTTATTGATTCTCCTAGTTAAGTATGATGATTCTTGAACACAGCCACTTCATGAGTCTTGGCCGTGGCCCAAAGCACTCTGTCTTCCAGTATTACCACCGGATACATACATGGCACAGACACATAATTGGGTGAACCTTTTCAGATTGTGACTCAGCTTTGCTAGAGTCCCCAATTAGAGGTGTCCAGGGTTCTTAAGCACACTCTTTTTGCCTTGGATCACAACTTTATTTCTTTCTTTTTCTTTCTTTTTCTCTTTCTCCCTTTTTTTTTTACTGCTTCAAGAATCATTTTTATGATTTTTCAGATCCTCAGTAACATGTCTCCTTTTTCATCATTCTTTCAAGAGCCAACATTCATGAATCACAAATTCAAAAGACATATGCACTGTTTAAGCATACATTCAGAAAACAAAAATGTTGCCACCATATCAAAATAATTAAACTGTTATAAAATTCAAAATTCATGCAATTCTTATCTTTTTCAATTAAGAACATCTTTTTTTTAAAGAAAGGTGATGGATTCATAGGACATTCATAACTTTAAGGCATAGACACTAAGATACTCATGATCATAAGACACAAACATGGATAAACATAAGCATGAAAATTCGAAAAACAAGAAAATAAAGAACAAGGAGATTAAAGAACGGGTCCACCTTAGGGATGACGGCTTGTTCTTCCTCTTGAAGATCTTATGGAGTGCTTGAGCTCCTCAATGTCTCTTCCTTGCCTTTGTTGCTTCTCTCTCATGATTCTTTGATCTTCTCTAATTTCATGGAGGAGGATGGAATGTTCTTGGTGCTCCACCCTTAGTTGTCCCATGTTGGAACTCAATTCTCCTAGGGAGGTGTTGATTTGCTCCCAATAGTTTTGTGGAGGAAAGTGCATCCCTTGAGGCATCTCAGGGATTTCATGATGAGTGGGATCTCTTGTTTGCTCCATCCTTTTCTTAGTGATGGGCTTGTCCTCATCAATGAGAATGTCTCCTTCTATGTCAACTCCAACTGAATAACAGAGGTGACAAAAGAGATGAGGAAAGGCTAACCTTGCCAAGGTAGAGGACTTGTCCGCCACCTTTTAGAGTTCTTGGGCTATAACCTCATGAACTTCCACTTCCTCTCCAATCATGATGCTATGAATCATGATGGCCCGGTCTAGAGTAACTTCCGACCGGTTGCTAGTGGGGATGATTGAGCGTTGGATAAACTCCAACCATCCTCTAGCCAAGGGCTTGAGGTCATGCCTTCTCAATTGAACCGGCTTCCCTCTTGAATCTCTCTTCCATTGGGCGCCCTCTTCACAAATGTCTATGAGGACTTGGTCCAACCTTTGATCAAAGTTGACCCTTCTAGTGTAAGGATGTTCATCTCCTTGCATCATGGGCAAGTTGAATGCCAACCTTACATTTTCCGGACTAAAATCTAAGTATTTCCCCCGAACCATTGTAAGCCAATTCTTTGGATCCGGGTTCACACTTTGATCATGGTTCTTGGTGATCTATGCATTGGCATAGAACTCTTGAACCATTAAGATTCCGACTTGTTGAATGGGGTTGGTAAGAACTTCCCAACCTCTTCTTCGAAACTCATGTCGGATCTCCGGATATTCACTCTTTTTGAGTTTGAAAGGGACCTCGGGGATCACCTTTTTCAAGGCCATAACTTCATAGAAGTGGTCTTGATGCACCCTTGAGATGAATCTCTCCATCTCCCATGACTCGGAGGTGGAAGCTTTTGTCTTCCCTTTCCTCTTTTTAGAGGTTTCTCCGGCCTTGGATGCCATAAATGGTTATGGAAAAACAAAAAGCAATGCTTTTACCACACCAAACTTAAAAGGTTTGCTCGTCCTCGAGCAAAAGAAGAAAGAACATAGTAGAAGAAGAAGAAATTGAGGAGAGGGAGATGGCGTTGTGGTTCGGCCAAAAGGGGAAGAAGTAGTGTTTAGGGTGTGTGAAAATGAAGGAGTGAAGATGGGTTTATATAGGGGTGAAGAGAGGGGTAGGGTTCGGCCATTATGGGTGGGTTTGGGAGGGAAAGTGGTTTGAATTTGAATGGTGAGGTAGGTGGGGTTTTATGAAGGATGGATGTGAGTGGTGAAGAGGATAGTGGGATTTGATAGGTGAGGGGTTTTTGGGGAAGAGGTATTGAGATGATTGGTGAATGGGTGAAGAAGAGAGAGTGTGGTGGGGTTGGTGGGGATCCTGTGGGGTCCACAGATCCTGAGGTGTCAAGGAAAAGTCATCCCTGCACCAAATGGCATGCAAAAACACGTTTTGAGCCAATTCTGGCGTTAAACGCCGGGCTGGTGCCCATTTCTGACGTTTAACGCCAGGTTCTTGCCCTTTCCTGGCGTTTAACGCCAGTCTGGTGCCCCTTTCTGGCGTTAAACACCCAGAATGGTGCCAGACTGGGCGTTAAACGCCCACCTGCTAGCCTTACTGGCGTTTAAACGACAGTAGGTTCTTCTTCCAGGGTGTGCTATTTTTCTTCCTGTTTTTCATTCTGTTTTTGCTTTTTCAATTGATTTTGTGACTTCTCATGATCATCAACCTACAGAAAACATAAAATAACAAAGAAAAATATATAAAATATAACATTGGGTTGCCTCCCAACAAGCGCTTCTTTAATGTCAGTAGCTTGACAGATGGCTCTCATGGAGCCTCACATTTTCTCAGAGCAATGTTGGAACCTCCCAACACCAAACTAATTAGAGTTTGGTTGTAGCCTCCCAACACCAAACTAATTAAGTTTGAATGTGGGGGTTCAACACCAAACTTAGAGTTTGGTTGTAGCCTCCCAACACCAAACTTAGAGTTTGACTGTGGGGGCTCTGTTTGACTCTGATTTGAGAGAAGCTCTTCATGCTTCCTCTCCATGGTGACAGAGGGATATCCTTGAGCCTTAAACACAAAGGATTCTTCATTCACTTGAATGATCAATTCTCCTCTATCAACATCAATCACAGCCTTTGCTGTGGCTAGGAAGGGTCTGCCAAGGATGATGGATTCATCCATGCACTTCCCAGTCTCTAGGACTATGAAATCAGCAGGGATGTAATGGTCTTCAATCTTCACCAAAACATCCTCTACAAGTCCATGAGCTTGTTTTCTTGAGTTGTCTGCCATCTCTAGTGAGATTCTTGCAGCTTGTACCTCAAAGATCCCTAGCTTCTCCATTACAGAGAGAGGCATGAGGTTTACACTTGACCCTAAGTCACACAGAGCCTTCTTGAAGGTCATGGTGCCTATGGTACAAGGTATGGAGAACTTCCCAGGGTCCTGCCTCTTTTGAGGTAATTTCTGCCTAGACAAGTCATCCAATTCTTTGGTGAGCAAAGGGGGTTCATCCTCCCAAGTCTCATTTCCAAATAACTTGTCATTTAGCTTCATGATTGCTCCAAGGTATTTAGCAACTTGCTCTTCAGTGACATACTCATCCTCTTCAGAGGAAGAATACTCATCAGAGCTCATGAAAAGCAGAAGTAAGTCCAATGGAATCTCTATAGTCTCATTTTGAGCCTCAGATTCCCATGGTTCCTCATTGGGGAACTCAGTGGAGGCCAGTGGACGTCCATTGAGGTCTTCCTCAGTGGCGTTCACTTCCTCTCCTTCCTCTCCAAATTCGGCCATGTTGATGGTCTTGCACTCTCCTTTTGGATTTTCTTCTGTATTGCTTGGGAGAGTACTAGGAGGGAGTTCCATAATTTTCTTGCTCAGCTGTCCCACTTGTGCCTCCAAATTCCTAATGGAGGACCTTGTTTCAGTCATGAAACTTTGAGTGGTTTTGATTAGATCAGAGACCATAGTTGCTAAGTCAGAGGGGTTCTGCTTAGAATTCTCTGTCTGTTGCTGTGAAGATGATGAAAAAGGCTTGCCATTGCTAAACCTGTTTCTTCCACCATTATTGTTGTTGAAACCTTGTTGAGGTCTCTGTTGATCCTTCCATGAGAAATTTGGATGATTTCTCCATGAAGAAGTATAGGTGTTTCCATAGGGTTCTCCTAGGTAATTCACCTCTTCCATTGAAGGGTTCTCAGGATCATAAGCTTCTTCTTCAGATGAAGCATCTTTAGTACTGCTTGGTGCATTTTGCATTCTAGACAGACTTTGAGAGATCAAATTGACTTGTTGAGTCAATATTTTATTCTGAGCCAGAATGGCATTCAGAGTATCAATCTCAAGAACTCCTTTCTTCTGACTTGTCCCATTGTTCACATGATTCCTTTCAGAAGTGTACATGAATTGGTTATTTGCAACCATTTCAATTAGTTCTTGAGCTTCTGTAGGCATCTTCTCAGATGAAGAGATCCTCCAGAGCTATCCAAAGACATCTTGGATAGTTCAGAGAGACCATCATAGAAATACCTATGATGCTCCATTCAGAAAGCATGTCAGAAGGATATTTTCTGATCAATTGTTTGTATCTTTCCCAAGCTTCATAGAGGGATTCTCCATCCTTCTGTCTGAAGGTTTGGACTTCCACTCTAAGCTTACTCAATTTTTGAGGTGGAAAGAACTTTGCCAAGAAGGCATTGACTAGCTTTTCCCATGAGTCCAGGCTTTCTTTAGGTTGTGAGTCCAACCATGTCCTAGCTCTGTCTCTTACAGCAAAAGGGAATAGCATAAGTCTGTAGACCTCAGGGTCAACCCCATTAGTCTTGACAGTGTCACAGATTTGCAAGAATTCAGCTAAGAACTGATGAGGATCTTCCAATGGAAGTCCATGGAACTTGCAATTCTATTGCATTAGAGAAACTAATTGAGGCTTAAGCTCAAAGTTGTTTGCTCCAATGACAGGGATAGAGATGCTTTCCCATAGAAGTCGGGAGTAGGTGCAGTAAAGTCACCCAGCACCTTCCTTGCATTGTTTGCATTGTTGTTGTTTTCGGCTGCCATGTCTTCTTCTTCTTTGAAGATTTCTGTTAGGTCCTCTACAGAGAGTTGTGCCTTAGCTTCTCTCAGCTTTCGCTTCAAGGTCCTTTCAGGTTCAGGGTCAGCTTCAACAAGAATGCCTTTGTCTTTGTTCCTGCTCATATGAAAGAGAAGAGAACAAGAAAATGTGGAATCCTCTATGTCACAGTATAGAGATTCCTTTAGGTGTCAAAGGAAAAGAAAAATAGAAGGAAGAAGGAGAAGAATTCGAACTTAGTCAGACAGAGTTCGAATTGTGCATTGAGGAGGAGTGGTACTCCATAAATAGAAAGATGTGAGAAGAGGGGAAGAGATTTTTCGAAAATTAATTAAAAAGATTTTAAAAACATTTTGAAAAACTTTAATTTGATTTTCGAAAAACAAGAGTGAGAAAGAGATCAAGTAATTTTTGAAAAAAGATTTTGAAATTAGAAATCAAAAAGATATGATTAAAAACTGTTTTTGAAAAAGATGTGATTAAAAAGATATGATTAAAAAGTTATGGTTTTAAAAAGATGTGATTGAGAAGATATGATTTGAAAACAATTAAAAAAAAGATTTGATTTTAAAAATTAATGACTTGCCTAACAAGAAAAGATATGATTAAAACATTAAACCTTTCTCAACAGAAAAGGCACATACTTGAAATGTTAATCAAATCATTAATGTTAGCAGTATCTTTGAAAAGGGAAAGAAATTGATTTTGAAAACATTTGATTGAAAAGATATGATTTCAAAAATATTTGATTTTGAAAAACTTTGAAAACTTGAAAAAAAATTGATTTGAAAACAAAATCTTCCCTCTTGTGCCATCCTGGCGTTAAACGCCCAGAATGGTGCACATTCTGGCGTTAACGCCCAATGCACTACCTTTGGGCGTTAAACGCCCAACCAGGCACCTGGCTGGCGTTTAAACGCCAGTCTGTCCTTCTTCACTGGGCGTTTTGAACGCCCAGCTTTTTTGTGTAATTCCTCTGCTGCATGTTCTGAATCTTCAGTTCCCTGTACATTGACTTGAAAATAGAACCAAGATCAATAAACAATGCATGCAAGACACCAAACTTAAAATTAGAACTAGACTCAAACAAGAAACATAAAATATTTTTGGTTTTTTTTTTTTTGATTTTGAAATTTTTTTGTGCTTTTTCGAAAATTATATGGAAATAGAAAATGAAGGTTTCAGAATTCTTAATTTGGAT